>NC_044551.1:39427211-39729257 GCF_007565055.1 Rhinopithecus roxellana
GTCATAGGCCAAGCCATCATCATCTCTTGCCTGGACCACTGTGACAGCCTCCAAATGCATCTTTCTTTCTTTCAGATTTGCTCCCCTTAAACTATTCCATTGAATGGTATTCCTAAAATATAATTATGCCTCCCTTGTTAAATTCCTCATTGGCTTCCCAGCTATACTTAGAATATTCCAAACTCCCTAGTTTTGCCCTAAAGGCTGAGATGATCTGACCTTGCTTCCTCTGCAGTCACCCATCCCATTACTCTCCCTACCACCACCTCTGCTCCTTAGACAACAAATCTTGCTTTTCTCTGGTATTTCAAACACACTAAGCTGGCTCATGCCTCAGACTCTTTGCATGTGCTATAATGCTCCACTCCCCACCTGGCTGGTTTCTTCTTTTCCTTTGGGACTCAACTTAATGTCATTTTCTCAATAAAGATGTGGCCATCACCACCAAGCTAGTCTTATTTCCATAACCCTAGTAATTTTATTGAACTGCCCTCATCACAATTTGATGTTATCTTGTGTATTTGTTTACTTGTTTATAGTAGTCAGCACTATTAGAATATAAGCTCCATGAAAGCTGAGACTTGGCCTATTCTGTGCCCCAGGGTATTCTCAGCCAGGATTGTGCAAGATACATACAGATAAGAAATATTTGTTGAATGGATGGATGAAAGCAGAGATGGTATTATTCTAATTTAGATCTGCTTAGGTTTTAAGAGACCAAATATCACTTGTGACAAGATTCCCAAACTTATAGTCAGTAATTCTATTCTTCATTGTGTAAAATGAGAAACATCTCACCCATTTTGCTCTATAAAATGGGATTACTATGGTGCACTGTGAAGCGCAATTAGAAGACTGGTGGTCACAACTGAAACATCCAGAGAGGGAAAAAAAAAAAAAAAACCATAACATATATCAGGTATTACAACTTATTGCATGCATGTCCAGGAAGCCCCCGGACTGTTGCAGTCTTCAACAAACTTTGGCTGAAATATAAACAAAATAGACTTCTAATCTCTAGTTTTTAATAAAAAAAAATTGAGGAAAGATGATGAATGTTAAGGCAATTGCAGTAGAAGATGTATTACCTTCCATTGTTCTCTGTTCAGATCTGGAGCTATTTTAGAAAAAGAGACTTGGTTACAAGGTAAATTTCATTTGTTTGGGATAAAGAACAATGTGACATTTTTGACAGTGTACTGTAAAATATGCCACATCTTTTAAACAAAGTGAGATATAATAAAAATGAAATATAAGATTTCAGAGAAAAGCTAAGATTAGAAAAGAGCTCATAGCTCTTTTTAGACTGCACATAACATTTAGGGGGAAAAATCTCCATACCCTCATATGCAAATATAAATTAAATAATGACAAGGGTAATTAACTAATTATTTTGTGGCTTATTTAACATTTGTCTTGCACTACACTATAAGCTTCATAAAAGCAGGGACTATGTCTGTCTATGACTCCAATGCCTAGCAGAGAGAGTTTGTACTCAAATGAATGGAATAGTAATGTGTAGTATAAGCCTCTTGGGTTCTTTACAGGAGGAAATAATGCTTGCTAGAATCATTAAATTTCAAAATCATTGTGAAACTCAGTACAAGAACAACAGAGTTCACCCATGGACAAAAGATCCCTGTGGTGGGATGAAAAGGGGTTGAATGTCATCTCGCTGTTTAACCCAGCACTTAACAGTAGAGGTAACTAAGTGCCAGACCTGGATAATTCCTAGAAGAATGTGGCCTGGGAACCCCAAGACCAAGGGTGGAGATTATGAGAAGAAGCCAGGTCACACTTTGCCTGTCAAGGCAGGACGAGTTGATGAAATCCTGGTTCCAAACCTGCCCTTAAATCCAGGTCACCTTAAATAAGTCACTTGCCCTCCTTGAAACTTCAGTCTCTGTAGCCTCAAAGAAGAGGAAGGTAGATCAGAGATGCAAAACCCCCTCAGAATATTAACAATTAGTGCTTTTACAATATGCCAGAAACAGGAAAGCTCTGAAACCAAGCCAAACCCTGCTTTAACAGAGCCTCCTAGACCCTTTCTGTAATGCCAGGACCCTGTAACACCCTTCCCTGGATATGGCCAGCCCAGAGCAGAGACACTGTCTAGGGGAAATAACTACTCACATCCCAGCCTTCTACCGCAATGGTTAAAATACAGAGGCTAGGGTCAGACAACCGGGATTCAAACCCCACAACTGCCATTTACCAACTATGTGACCTTAAGCACAGCTCCAATTTCTTTATCTGCAAGCTGGTGATAAATAATGATTATCTTCATGGTGATGACATTATGAAGATTTCATGCCTAGCATATAATAAGTGCTCAATAAATGTTTGCTAGCACCATCATCACCATCAATACCCCCACTGGTTCATAGCTTCCTCCTCTTCCTGTCGAGTGCAGCCAACCCTGAAATTTCTTCTATTTTATTCTCAGCTCCTTCAGAACTGCATATGCCCAAGCACATCATGCCTCTGGTATAAATCAAAGGCACATGATCTCCCTTCACTGATTCATCCCCATAAATTAGCATCACTCCCCGAACAGAGAGAGATTCAGATTTCAAATGCATTTTCCAGTCTACCCTCTCTGGTGAAAGATGACTTCTCAAAGCAGAGTTTAGAGCAGAAAAGAAATTTTTAGAGATGACTCAGGTCAGCCCCCTCCATTTACAGTTAGGAGCACTGAGGCCAAGGGAGGAAATGAGAGTTACCCAATTAGAAACTAAGAACTGCAAAGATAAGTCTAGGACCCAGAAATCCTGATTCCCAGTCCTGCACAGTGTTTATTCAGTGGCATAACAGGAGCCAAAAAAGGGACGCAATCTGTCCCTGATATATGGGCAATAAGGGCGTGCATTGTCTGTAGAGGATTTTGAATTTTTTTGAGACAGAATCTTGCTCAGTCTTGCCCAGGCTGGAGTACAATGGCACAATCTCAGCTCACAGCAACCTCTGCCTCCCAGGTTCAAGCAATTCTCCTGCCTCAGCCTCCCAAGTAGCTGGGATTGCAGGTGTGAGTCACCACACCTGGCTAATTTTTGTATTTTTAGTAGAGAAGGGGTTTTACCATGTTGGCCAGGCTGGTCTCAAACTCCTGACCTCAGGTGATCCACCCACCTTGGCCTCCCAAAGTGCTGGGATTACAGGCATGAGCCACCGCGCCCAACCAGTAATTTTTAAAATGATCAAAAAGCATCTGCTTTTTATTATTACCAGGTGCCTGAAATCCTAAACAATGCCAGAGGTAAAATATGCCTCCTTCCTCCCCCAAAAATCTTGGTTGGTCTAAGTTCAAAATAATTGCTAAGGTTACTATGGAACTTTGATAATATATAAATAAGTTTGAAATGTTTAGGCTGAGCCCCACACATTAATTTCAAAAGAAAGCTTGTGACAGTTTGAAATTTGGGCCCGGTTCCTGCCTCCAGTCGCTGTTGCGCTACATATTCCAGCATTTAAACAGTAGATTTGGAATAAACAAGGATAGCACAGTGATTGTAAAGCAGGGAAAGCAGAAGTTGAGATCATTCAGTTCTGTCATTCTGTGGAAACACCTAAAGTTTCTATTTTGGTTTAAAATGTAAAATACTGAGACAGGTACAAAATGTAAAGTATAATATCTTTGTTTGGTAAGTGAAAAATTTAGTGCAGATGTCAACTATTACTGAGTTTGAATAACACCTTTAAAAATAAAATGAATTCTAACCAGGCATAGTGATGAGCACCTATAATCCCAGCTTCTCAGGAGGCTGAGGCTGGAGGATCGCTTGATCACTTGAGCTGAGGAGCTCAAGGCTGCAGTGAGCTGAGATTACGTCACTGAATTCCAGCCTAGATGGCAGAGCAAGACCCTGTAGAAAATAAGTAAATAAGTTAAATGAATGATTCTGATGTGTCGATTGTTTTAAAACCAAAGGTTGTTGCTGATTGTTATACAGTTATTACTGAAAATAATTGTGTTATCTAACTGAGGGAGGCAATGTTAAACGATCTTCTCCAAATGTCAAATATGCTAAGTACACCACTGTTTTTGTTACACGGTAACATATGAAGGTTAGAAGAAGCTCTTCTTGCTCACTCCTGATATTTCCTTTTACTTGGAGTAGTCTTCCTTATTATAAAATCTAAACCTTTCCCCAGCCTCTTTTGCCCCATCTCAACCCTCCCCTCCCCTGATCTCTGCACTCCTTGCAGAAAGGAGCTTATAGATAAGGATTTGAGGACAGGTGTACAAAGCTCTACAATTGTTTCTCTTCCTCACTGAGCCAGGTGACCTACAGAGAACTCACGCTCATCGTCTTGGCAGCGAATTGTACAGAAGTAGGTTTTCCCAAGAAGGGGGCTTGTGCTGGCCAGGATGGAGTAGCAGGTCTTTATTACTCTGTCCATTCAGGCTACATCCTCCAGTGTTAGCTTTCCAGTAATAAAAGTGGCATTTTGGTCTCATTTCCGTTTATTTCTTTGTCTTATTTCTTAATGAAGATTTCTGACACAGAACTCAAGCAAAAGAGTTGCGATTTATTAGACCCCTCATACCCTAACAATCAGGATGATGATAATGACGCTAACAATAACTTTGTTCAAAGCCATCAATGTTTTGAATAGTTACTGTGTCAGGCACTGTGATGAATTTAAATGTATGATCTGACTGAATCTCCCTGATGCATCTATGTGGCAGTTTCCGTTGTTTTCTCTGTTACAGATGAGAAAACTGAGGTTTAATGACTAACAAGCATGCCCACCATGTCGCAACCAGCAAATGGTGGCAGAGGACTTGAACTGGATTGATCAATTCAGAGCCCAAACACTTACCCACTACATTGTTTTGCTTAATGGTGGGAGAAAACTTCTTTATGGACCCTACTGGTTAAACTTAGAACTAATGTTCTCAGGATTCCTTGGGCCTCCAGCTATTGAGGATAGGAAAAGGGCTCATGTTCTCTTGCTTCTGTGTTCTGTTGATTTGCTCTCTCTCACCTTTCCCCAAGTGACAAGTACAGGAGATTTAATTTGGAGATGGTTTCTATGCTGTAAACACGGAGCACAGCATTCTGGTCGAGCCCAGCTCTGTGGCCCCACCTTTGCTGGTCATCTTGTCTAAAAGTCTTGCCTTCCAACTTGACTTGGCACTTCCCCACACTAGGACTGCCAGATACAGTATCTTCAGCCTGAAAGGGGCCAGGGCAGCACATATTGCTACAAGGTGACAAACTCAGCTCATGCCAAGCCTTCTTGGCAGAACCTGCCACCACTTTGTGGTGCAATTTCAGGAGCACTAGAATATGCCAATCTGCTTCTACCCAAAAAGTACCTTTCCTTCCCCCCATTCAACTGGCTTATCTTGGGGCCTGAATTTCCACCATTATAACTGTAACCCTTGGATGTAAGACATCATCCCACATTAAAAAGCAAGATGTTCAATGAAAAGTCACACTCTAAGCCTCAGTTTCTTCCCGCACAGTGGGAGTATACACAATACCCACTTCAAAGGGTTGATGTGAGAACTAAAAGAGACCATACATGTAACAAACTTTATGTTTTGTTCCTGGCACAATATACATATACAATAGATATTAGCAGTTACCATATCATCATCACTAAATTTGGATGTGTTCATTTATATGATTTCCTTTTTCAAGGGTTTAGGTATGAAATGTAGAACTAATCCCAAGACACAGTCAATCCACCCGGGAGTTGGGAAATTTGAATTCTGACTCTGATTTGACCATTCATTCTCTATGTTCTAGGAATGCCACAGATATTCTTTGAGCCTGTTTAATTGTCTTCATTCTCCTCATCACTGTTACATAAATATGTTTTATTTCTACAGTCTTTTTTGGTCCACAGAACTGTTTGATATTCCCTATCTTATTTAGGCTTCCCAGTAAACCTAGAGAGGGGCAGACATGGTATTTGAGGCTCCAAGGATGGAAGAGACTTCCCCAAAGATCACAGAGCTAGCTAAGGGCAGAACCAATACAACTTCCAGAAGGTGTCACCCAGCCTCCAGCCCAAGAGTAGTTTGCCAGCATGAAAGTTAGAGAATTTCAGAGCTGGAAGAGCTTTCGAGGTAGTCTGGTTCAGTGATGGTGACTACCTAGCCCACAAGTGCCTATTCTCCATTCCAAACCTATGGCAGGTATCACTAATTGGCAGGTAAATCCAAGAATTTACCACTGAATCAAAGCTGCACATGGAACAAACTCATTATTCTTTTCCCATCCAGACCAGAGGTTGGCAACCTACAGTGCAGACATATATTGCCAGCCTATGAGTTTCTATCATCTCTTAGTTTGTGCTTCTCAAGCTTTAACATGCCTACAAATCACATCTGCATCTTGTTAAAATGCAGATTCACATTCAGTAGGTCCAGGTTGTAGACCAAGATGCTGCATTTCTATCAAGTTCCCAGGTGCCACATCTGCTGCAGGTTCAAAGACCACATTTTGAGTGGCAAATTTCTAGTGGATGTGGTGGAGATGTTCCACCTCTCTGTGTACACAAGCCTCAAACTGATACTCTTTAGGAATGTCGATCCTGTCCCAAAGCTGTCCCTTGAGCACACACATGTTGGAAAGGAGAACAGGGAAGGACATGCAGTGTAATAGTCTTCTCCCTTTCCTATACCCCTCTGCACATACCTGCACGCATGAACTCATACACACATTCAGAGACTCTTTTCAGGCTTTTAGGGTTATTTGTATGGTTTGGCAGATAGCACACTAACCTGGGAATTAAGAAACCTGACTTGTAGCCTTGCCTCTTCAACTTTCTGTGTGATCTTGGCCAAGACACTCCAGTTTGTCTACTTCTTCCTGAAAGGGTCCTACCCGGAAGCAAGTGTAGTCTAAAAGCTTCTCACAAAAGCCAGCTTGCCACCTTGCTCCAAGATCCACTTTCTTCCTTGAAAGGTTAGGGGAATACAAATCTAGAAGGCATAGAGGTATGACTTGGGTGCTTAGCCAGTTCCCCACCAGGTTTGTGCTGGGAAGTGATGGATGAGCAATAAGAGTCAGAGTGTCTGTGCTTAAAGGACCACAGCACCCAGCCAGTCCAACCTCTTCATTGATTATCATGTTCCTCCTTGTTTATTCATCTTGTTTAAAACAAAGGACCACAAACACCTTTGCCCTAGAGCCTCAAGCAAGGTTTAGCAATTAAAATATACTTAGAAACTCCAACAAATCTTACAAACCATAGCAATGTTTTAACGACCCTGAAGTAAATCCTAATTTGAAAAAAGAAAACAATAAGGTTTATTTTCCCTGTCAACTTAAAAGTATCTTCACCCCAGTGGCACTGTGCTTACTGTGAGAGGAGATGCAATGACGCTGATTCCATGAGCTGGAGCACCCAGAGCCTGCTGGAAGTCAGGAGATCCGGGCTCCAGTCCAGCTCTGGCAGCATCAGACAAGTCACTTTCTGAGGCTGATTCTCAGTTTTTTCATCCATCAAATAGAGATAATAATAGCAAACATGTATTGAGTACTTAATATATGGCAGGCACTACTGTTTTTATTGTTATTTAATCTTCACAAATGCCCTAATTTATTTGTACCATTTTACCTAATTTACAGATGAGAAAACCACAACTTGGGGAGGTTTAATACCATGGCAAAGCCCCATAATAAATTGGTCATCTTTTTCTTTTTTTGAGATGGGGGTCTCACTATGCTGTCCAGGCTGGTCTCAAACTCCTAGGTTCAAGCAATCCTCCCACCTCAGCCTCTTGAGTAGCTGGGATTGCAGGCATGTGCCACCATGCCTGGCTGTCAAGTTGGTCTTCTCAACTCCAAACTTTTGCTCAAATCCCCTGCATTAAACCACCTTTTCTTATTCTGTAGCATTCACAGAATTTCTGTATGATTCAAGTAATAAGGTAGATGTGAAAATCACTTCATATTCCTAAGTGCTGTATACATATTGCTGTGGTTGTTATGGTAAAGCAATGAATGCCAAGCAGATAAATCTCATGCACAAGAGTAGGGGGGTTAAACAAGGAGGAATTGGGGTTTTTCTCAGGGAGCCTTAGACATAAACATCTCTTGATTCCACTTCTCTGTAATCTCATGGCCCTAACTAATCCCTCACTACCCTCTCCCTGCCCCAACACTCCACCACCACTTATACACATATACACAGCCTCCATTACCTGCTGCTTACCTTCTGCCCTGGATATCCCCAGCTAAAGTCCACAGCAATCTCTGGCTCACCCAGAACCATGCAGGTCACACTGAAGTTTTCTCCTAGTTGGACTGATGTTGCTGAAGCTTGGATGGTGGGTTTGGGGGAGCAAGATGGGTCTGCCATGGATTAGAGGGTAGAGAAGTTAGAGACAAACATGTTGACTTGATTGTTAGAATTGTTGAATTGATGGCAAGTAGAGGGATGGAGAAATGGATGAATAGTAATACCCATCTCTTTTTATAGAGACCCTACCAAACAGGATATACTTCCACATGTCTAATTAACCCCATCACTTTAGAAATTACCTGGGGTCACTCAGAGCTGACCTCACTCCACAATTTTACCTTTGGTTTTCATCCTTCTTCTCATAGGTGAGTAATAAGAGGTAGAAGGGAGGAAAAGTTGAAGTTTCCTTCTTTGCAAAGCGAGCTGCCTTTTAATCCAATTCTCCTGTCTCTCATTCTCTCATTATAGTTATGGATTTGGGCAGCTTCTTGCCATGGTTACACAATCTTCTGATTAAATTCTGCCAGCCAGCCAGCTCCAGTTTCAGAAAGTAAATGAATAAACAAACTGCTGCACTAAACCAAAGGAGAAGACACACCCTTGGGTACAAGGAGAGTTCCCTGAAGGCCAAATCAATTGAAACCACATTAAAAGGAGTATAGAGGCCTAAATATAGGAGGAGAAAGGGATGGCCTTATTCTAGTTGAACTGCATTCGAGAAACAGAAACTAATAGAAGTAGAACGTGGCTAGAACTTGGAAGTAGAGCAGATGATTAGGTGTAAGATACTGGATAAGCCCCTTTGCTCCTGTAAGGCTCAGTTTCTTTAGCTGTCACATGGCAGAATCATATTCACTAGCAATTGTAAAGCACTGACTGTGCACCAGGTACTATGCCAAGCACTATAACAGTTAACATGTCACACACAGATTATTTGAAAGAACTGAAGTCGTTTAGCCCAAGGAAAAGCAGACTGGGAAGAAAAAGTAAGATGAATTTAAATATGTACTGTAATGTGAAAGAAACACTAAGGTTATTTTGTGTTCCTTTAGGCTTTAGAGTTGAAAGAGTATGAAATTACATCAGATCTCAGGGTGAGTACTGGATCTGCCAGTGCCTCACTTTTTGACATGAGAACATTTATTAACCCTCCTCAGCCTTGGTTTTCTGGCCTGCAAAATAGGGATAATGCCACCTACCTCATACATTACAAGGAGGGCTCAATTAATGTATGTAAATGGTATTAAGTACATATCACACACTGAGAGTTCAACAAATGTTTATTTCTTCTTTATCCACAGAGAATTAGAAATAATGGACAATTGCTCCATACCATGACCTCAACCAAAGAGAGACCTGGATAACTCAAGGATTTTGTACCATTTACTTGAATGCAACCCTCACCCTGGCTATAATTATTGTATATTCACATGCATCTATGCCAAGTTAAATTTGGGACCCACTCCAAACTTAATAATTAGGATTCCCAAACACAGGAGGGTGGGGGAAAATCCACTCCTTCTATCAAAATAAATGATAGAGCTTTCTTGTCCCTTATAATCCTATTAGCTGCTGTACTAGAAGTAGACTGCTTTATAAGGTAAGTTCCGTCAGGGGAAGGAACACATTCATCTTTTGTACCTCAGGAAAAGCAGCAATGCGCACAGTGCACATGCATTGTGAGTGCTCTGTAGATAGGACCCCGATTAACAATGCCACTTCTCTGTCACTGTACTTTTTACTTGGGTATCCTTTCTCCCCATTCCTCCACCTTTACTCCTAAGAACAAACTCCAGAGCAGAGGATGACATCCTACTCATCTAATTTCCTTTATTTTAGACGTGTTAATGTTACCAAATTTATATCTGCAGCCCAGACCTCACCCATGAGCTCTAGATTGACATATCCAACTTTTTGCCTAGTCTAGGTGTTTAATCCAAAATAAATAAATACTTCAAAGGACCCCGAATATGCCCCCCAAAGAAATCTTAAGTCTACCTTCAAACAAATGAATAATAAATAAAAGCCAGCCCATCCCTCAGTTTTCCTCATCTTAGATAATGGTACAATCATCTGTCTAATTGTTTAGATTAAAAAATCTAAAATTCATTCTTGATTCCTCATTATCAGTCTACATTTAATCCATCAGCCAGTCTTGTCAGCTCTGTCAAAATAGAGCCTTTCCTCAGTATCCACAGGGGATTGGTTCTAGGACCTCCCTCAGATACAAAATCCAATCCACAGATGCTCAAGTCCTTGACACAAAATGGCAGAGAGGTCGGGTAAGGTGGCTCAAGCCTGTAACCCTAGCACTTTGGGAGGCTGAGGCGGGCAGATGACTTGAGCTCAGGAGTTTAGGACCAGCCTGGGCAGCATGGCAAAACCAAGCCAAGCATTACCGTGCACTCCTCTAGTCCCAGCTACTCAAGAGGCTGAAGTTGGAGGATCACTTGATCCTGGAAGGTCAAGGCTGTAGTGAGCTGTGATTATGCCACTGCACTCCAGCCTGGGTGACACAGCAAGACATTGTTTCAAAAAAATTAAAATAAAATATTTTGAGATACATCCCATCAATACCTAGTTTACTGAGAGTTTTTAGCATGAAGGACTGTTGAATTTTGTCGAAGGCCTTTTCTGCATCTATTGAGATAAACATGTGGTTTTTGTCTTTGGTTCTGTTTATATGATGATGGATTACGTTTATTGATTTGCCTATGTTGAACCAGCCTTGCATCCCAGGGATGAAGCCAACTTGATCGTGGTGGATAAGCTTTTTGATGTGCTGCTGGATTTGGTTTGCCGTATTTTATTGAGGATTTTTGCATCAATGTTCATCAGGAATATTTGCCTAAAATTCTCTTTTTTTGTTGTGTCTCTTAAAAAGTCAGGAAACAACAGGTACTGGAGAGGATGTGGAGAAATAGGAACACTCTTACACGGTTGGTGATACTGTAAACTAGTTCAACTATTGTGGAAGACAGTGTGGCGATTCCTCAAGGATCTAGAACTAGAAATATCATTTGACCCAGTGATCCCATTACTGGGTATATACCCAAAGGATTATAAATCATGCTGCTATAACAATACATGCACACGTATGTTTATTGCAGCACTATTCACAATAGCAAAGACTTGGAACGAACCCAAATGTCCATCAGTGATAGACTGGATTAAGAAAATGTGGCACATATACACTATGGAATACTATGCAGCCATAAAAAAGGATGAGTTCATGTCCTTTGTAGGGACATGGATGAAGCTGGAAACCATCATTCTCAGCAAACTATTGCAAAGACAGAAAACCAAACACAGCATGTTTCCACGCATAGGTGGGAATTGAACAGTGAGAACATTTGGACACAGGGTGGGGAATGTCACATACTGGGGCCTGTCGTAGGGTTGCGGGGGCGGGGAGGGATAGCATTAGGAGATATACCTAATGTAAATGACTAGTTAACGGGTGCAGCACACCAACATGGCACAGGTATACATATGTAGCAAACCTGCACGTTGGGCACATGTACCCTAGAACTTAAAGTATAATTTAAAAATAAAATTAAAAATAAAAACGGCAGACAAAAGGCAGGACTAACTTGAAACTTCCACTCAGACAGACAGAGCAGTGTGTGTAGACTCACATTGTAAACTTTTCTCCAAGAACTACTGTGGGAACATACCAGGAAAGCTGAGAGAATCCACAGATCCTCTGAAGGAAGGGGCTTGCCACTGCAAGCTCTGTGAGACAGCTAAAAACCTGTGAGTGCCCAGAGTGTGAGAGGAGAAATGTCTGCCCCTGAACACACTTACTCAGTGGGAAACCTGAAGGTCCACATGACAGGAGAAGCATTTGACCTTATGTGGAGGTGAGATGAATTTAGAGAACTGAGCAAAATATAGGGGTAGAGGAAGCAGCAGAAGAGCCCTGTGGGCACTATCAGTCCCCAGAAAAGCCATTCCTGACTTGTCTCTCACAGTTCCTTGGGGATGGCTGCCAGTGGAATTGGGGAAAGACCACAGGGCAAAGAAAACTTGCAGCTGAACTTTGCAGCAATTTTAACCAAATGCAAAGGCTCCCTAGACAGAATCCAGGGTAGGAGGCAAACCAGGAGTGTAGATACCAGCACAGAAGCTACCACAAGCAGGGAGGCGTAAAATCTGAAAGCCCTGCTTGCTTTCTCTGCAGGGAGGCTTGTAGTTGGGGCAAGTTCTCAGCCCTGCTCACTGGCTGCCTGGAAATAAACTCAGTGCTGTTGTTGGGGTGGGACTCAGTGCTGTTGGGGGTGGGGGTTGTTGTGGCGCACAGTGGGAGTGAGACTAGCCTTTTAGGCTGCATGGGAGCTGGGTGAGGCCTGTCACTGCCGGCTTTCCCCTACTTCCCTGGTGACCTGTGTGATGCAGCCATAATCCCCCTGGGAATGTAACTCCATCAGCCTGAGAACTACCTCCCAATCCACAACAGCAGCCACAGCAAGTGCCGCCCAAGGAAAGTCTGAGCTCCGACATGCCTAACCCTGCTTCTACCTGATGGTCTTTCTCTACCTGCCCTGAGTAGCCAAAGATAAAGGACATAATCTCTTGTGAGTTCTATGGTCCCACCCACCACCTAAGAAACCAAAGTACTTATCCAGGCAAAAGCATCAGGTAACCTACAAAGGAAAATCTATCAAATTAACAGCAGATGTCTCAGCAGAAACTCTACAAGTAGAAGGAATTGAGATCCTATATTTAGTCTCCTTAAACAAAACAATTACCAGCCAAGAATTTTGTATCCAGCAAAATTAAGCTTCATAAACAAAGGAAAGATACAGTCCTTTTCAGACAAACAAATGCTGAGAGAATTCACCAACTACTACACCAGCACTACAGGCACTGCTAAAAGGAACACTAAATCTTGAAACAAATCCTTGAAATACACCAAAATAAAACCTCCTTAAAGCATAAATCTTACAGGACCTATGAAACAATAAGAAAATGAAAAAAAAAAAAAAAAAGACCCAAGGTATTCAGGCAACAACTAACATGACAGATAGAACAGTACCTCACATCTCAATACTAACAATCAGGGTAAATGGCCTAAATGCTCCACTTAAAAGATACAGAATGGAAGAATGGATAAGAATTCACTTACCAAGTATCTGCTGTCTTCAAGAAACTCACCTGACACATAAGGACTCACATAAACTTAAGGTAAAGGGGTAGAAAAAGATATTCCATGTAAATGAACACCAAAAGCAAGCAGGAGTAGCTAGCCTTAGACAAAACAGACTTTAAAGCAACAACAGTTAAAAAAAGACAGAGAGGATGTTTTAGACATGAAGTCCTTGCCTATGCCTATGTCCTGAATGGTATTACCTAGGTTTTCTTCTGGAGTTTCTATGGTATTAGGTCTAACATTTAAGTCTCTAATCCATCTTGAATTAATTTTTGTATAAGGAGTAAGGAAAGGATCCAGTTTCAGCTTTCTACTTATGGCTAGCCAATTTTCCCAGCACCATTTATTAAATAGGGAATCCTTTCCCCATTTCTTGTTTTTGTCAGGTTTGTCAAAGATCAGATGGCTGTAGATGTGTGGTATTATTTCTGAGGGCTCTGTTCTGTTCCATTGGCCTATATCTCTGTTTTGGTACCAGTACCCTGCTGTTTTGGTTACTGTAGCCTTATAGTATAGTTTGAAGTCAGGCAGCATGATGCCTCCAGCTTTATTATTTTGGCTTAGGATTGTTTTGGCAATGTGGGGTCTTTTTTGGTTCCATATGAACTTTAAAGCAGCTTTTTCCAATTCTGTGAAGAAAGTCATTGGTAGCTTAATGGGGATGGCATTGAATCTATAAATTACCTTGGGCAGTATGGCCATTTTCACAATGGGAAAAAATTTTTGCAATCTACTCATCTGACAAAGGGCTAATATCCAGAACCTACAAAGAACTCAAACAAATTTACAAGAAAAAAAAAAACAACCCCATCAAAAAGTGGGCAAAGGATATAAACAGACACTTCTCAAAAGACATTCATACAGCCAATACACACATGAAAAAATGCTCATCATCACTCACCATCAGAGAAATGCAGATCAAAACCACAATGAGATACCATCTCACACCAGTTAGAATGGCAATCATTAAAAAATCAGGAAACAACAGGTGCTGGAGAGGATGTGGAGAAATAGGAACACTTTTACACTGTTGGTGGGACTGTAAACTAGTTCAACCATTGTGGAAAACATTGTGGCGATTCCTCAAGGATCTAGAACTAGAAATACTATTTGACCCAGCCATCCCATTACTGGGGATATACCCAAAGGATTATAGATCATGCTGCTATACAGACACATGCACACATATGTTTATTGCAGCACTATTCACAATAGCAAAGACTTGGAATCAACCCAAATGTCCATCACTGACAGACTGGATTAAGAAAATGTGGCACATATACACCATGGAATACTATGCAGCCATAAAAAAGGATGAGTTCATGTCCTTTGTAGGGACATGGATGCAGCTGGAAACCATCACTCTCAGCAAACTATCGCAAGAACGGAAAACCAAACACCACATGTTCTCACTCATAGGTGGGAACTGAACCATGAGATCACTTGGACACAGGAAGGGGAACGTCACACACTGGGGCCTATTTTGGGGAGTGGGGAGGGTAGAGGGATAGCATTAGGAGATACATCTAATGTAAATGACGAGTTAATGGGTGCAGCACACTTACATGGGACATGTATAGATATGTAACAACCTTGCACGTTGTGCACATGTACCCTAGAACTTAAAGTATAATAATAAATAATAATAATAAATAAATAAAATAAAATAGATAATTTAAGCCTCCCCCCCAAAAAAAGACAAAGAGGGACATTATATAATGATACAAAGACCAGTTCAACAGGAAAATATCACAATCCTAAATATATATGCATCTAACACTGGCGCTTTCAAGTTTATAAAACAATTACTACTAGACCTAAGAAATGAGATAGATGGCAACACAAAAGTGGGGGACTTCAATACTCCACTGACATCACTAGACAGGTAATCAAGAGAGAAACTCAACAAAGAAACAATGGACTTAAACTACACCCTAGAACAAACAGACTTACCAGATATTTACAGAACATTCTACCCAACAACTGCAGAATATACAATCTATTCATTAGCACTTAGAACATTCTCCAAGACAGACCATGTGATAGGCCACAAAACAAGTCTCAATAAATTTAAGAAAATCAAAATTATATCAAGTACTCTCTGAGACCACAGTGGAATAAAATTGGAAATCAACTCCAAAAGGAACCCTCAAAACCATGGAAATTAAATATCTTTCTCGTGAATGATCACTGGGTCAATAAAATCAAGATGGAAATTTAGCAACTCTTTGAACTAAACAATAATACTGATACAATCTATCAAAACCTCTGATATTCAGCAAAAGCAGTGCTAAGAGGAAAGTTCATAGAATTGAATGCCTACATAAAAATTTTTGAAAAAGCACAAATAAACAATCTAAGGTCATACCTCAAGAAACTAGAGAAATAAGAACAAAGCAAACCCAAACCCAGAAGAAGAAAAGAAATAACAAAGATCAGAGCAGGACTAAATGAAATTGAAACAAAATACAAAAGATAAATGAAACGAAAAGCTAGTTCTTTGAAGAGATAAACAAAATTGGTAGACTAGTAGTGTAATTAACCAGGAAAAGAAGAGAGAAGATTCAAATAAGCTCAATTAGAAATGAAACAGGAGATATTACAACTGATAGCACAGAAATACAAAAGATCATTCAAGACTACTATGAATACCTTTATGCACACAAACTAGAAAGCCTAAAGGAGATAATAAATTTCTGGAGATATACAGCCCTCCTAGATTAAACCAGGAAGAAAAAGAAACTCTGAACAGACTAATAACAAGGGGCGAAATTGAATGGTAATACAAAACATTACCAAGAAAAAAAAGTCCAGGACCAGATGTCTTCACAGCTGAATTCTATCAGACATTCATAGAAGAATTTGTACCAATCCTATTGACACTATTTCCAAAGGAAGAGAAAGAGAATCCTCCCTAAATCATTCCATGAAGCCAGTATCACCCTAATAGCAAAACCAGGAAGGGACATAACAAAAAAGAAAACTACAGATCAATATCACTGATGAACACAGATGCAAAAATCCTCAATAAAAATACTAGCTTACTGAACCCAACAGTATATCAAAAAGATAATCCACCATGATCAAATGGGTTTCATGCTAAGAATGCAAGGATGGTTTAACATACACAAATTAATAAATGTGATCCACTACATAACAGAATTAAAGGCCAGGCACAGAGGGTCACACCTGTAATCCCAGAACTTTGGGAGGCCAAGACACGTGGATCACGAGGTCAGGAGATCGAGACCATCCTGGCTAACACAGTGAAACCCAGTCTCTACTGAAAATACAAAAAAATTAGCTGGGCATGGTGGCGGGTACCTGTAGTGCCAGCTACTCAGGAGGCTGAGGCAGGAGAATGGCATGAACCCGGGAGGCAGAGCTTGCAGTGAGCCAAGATCGCACCACTGCCCTCCAGTCTGGGTGACAGAACTAGACTCCATCTCAAAAAAAAAAAAATTAATTAATTAAAAATAAAAATCACCTGGTCATCTGAATAGATGCAGGAAAAGCATTTGACAAAATCCAGCATCCCTTTATGATTAAAACTCAGCAAAACTGGCATACGAGGGACATAACTTAAAGCAATAAAAGCCATTTATGACAAACCTACAGCCAACATTATACTGAATGGGGAACAGTTGAAAGCATTCTCCCTGAGAATGGGAACAAGATAAAGATGCTCACTTTTACCACTTCCATTCAACATAGTACTGGAAGTTCTAACCAGAGCAATCAGACATGAGAAAGAAATAAAGGGCATTCAAATTGGTAAAGAGGAAGTCAACTAGTCACTGTTTGCCAATGCTATGATCATATACATAGAAAATCCTAAAGACTCATCCAAGAAGCTTCTATTAATAGATCTGATAAATGAATTCAGTAAAATTTCTGGACACAAAATTAATGTACACAAATCAGTAGCACTGCTATCCACCAACAGAGACCAAGCTGAGAATCTAATCAAGAACTCAACCCCTTTCACAATAGCTTCAAAAAAATAAATTAATTAAATGATTAGGAATATACTTGACCAAGGAGGTAAAAGTCCTCTACAAAGAAAACTACAACACTGTTGAAAGAAATCATTGATGACACAAACAAATGGAAAGACATCCTATGCTCATGGATGGGTAAAATCAATATTGTGAAAATGACCATACTGCCAAAAGCAATGTACAAACTCAATGCAATTATCATCAAAATACCACCATCATTCTTCACAGAACTAGAAAAAACAATCCTGCAATTCATATGGAACAAAAACAGAGCCCACATAGCCAAAGCAAGACTAAGCAAAAAGAATAAATCTGGAGCCATCACATTACCTGACTTCAAACTATATTATAAGGCTACAGTCACCAAAACAGTATGGTACTGGTATAAAAAAATAGGCACACAAACCCATGGAACAGAATAGAGCACCCAGAAATAAACCCAAATACTTACAGCTAACTGATCTTTGACAAAGCAAACAAAAACATAAAGTGGGGAAAGGAAAATCTATTTACCAAATGGTGCTGGGATAATTGGCTAGCCACATGTAGAAGAATGAAACTGGATCCTCACCTCTCACCTTATATAAAAAATCAACTCAAGATGGATCAAAGACTAAAATCTAAGACCTGAAACCATAAAAATCCTAGAAGATAACATTTGAAAAACCCTTCTAGGTGTCGGCTTATGCAAAGACTTCTTGACCAAGAACCCAAAAGCAAATACAACAACAAAAAAAAGATAAATAGGCGGGACTTGATTAAACTAAAGAGCTTTTCCACAGCAAAAGGAACAGTCAGCAGAGTAAACAGACACCCCACAGAGTGGGAGTAAACCTTCCCAAACTATGCATCTGAGAAAGGACTATTATCCAGAACCTATAAAGAACTCAAACAAAACAGGAAGAATAAACAAATAATCCCATCAAAAAGTGGGCTAAGGACCTGAATAAACAATTCTCAAGAGAAAATATACAAATGGCCAACATACATATGAAAAAATGCTCAACAATGCTAATGATCAGGGAACTGCAAATCAAACCACAATGTGATACCACCTTACTCCTGCAAGAATGGCCATAATCAAAAAATCAAAAAATAATAGATGTGGGCATGAGTGTGGTGAAAAGGGAACACTTTTATACTGATGATGGGAATGTAAACTGGTACGACCACTATAGAAAACAGTGTGGAGATTCCTTTAAAGGAGGAGACCACCCCTATATCATCTTATGCCCAATTTCTGTCTCCAAAGAAAGAAGAAGTAAAAACTAAAAGGCAGAAATAAAATCCACAGGCAGACAGCCCAGCACCACACCCTGGGTCTAGTAGTTAAAGATCGACCCCTGACCTAATTGGTTCTGTTATCTATAGATTACAGACATTGTATAGAAATGTACTGTGAAAATCCCTATCTTGTTTTGTTCTGATCTAATTACTGGTGCATGCAGCCCCCAGTCATGTATCCCCTGCTTGCTCAATCACGACCCTCTCATATGCATCCCCTTAGAGTTGTGAGCCTTAAAAGGGACAGGAATTTCTCATTCGGGGAGCTTAGCTCTTGAGACAGGAGTCTTGCCGATGCACTCGGCTGAATAAACCCCTTACTTCTTTAACTTGGTGTCTGAGGAATTTTGTCTGTGGCTCATCCTGCTGCATTTCTTGGTTCCCTGACCAGGAAGCAAGGTGATTGGTGGATGGTCGAGGCAGCTCTGTAGGTGTCTTAAGCCTCCCTGTGGAACATCCCTGCAAGGGACTCTGACCAGCCCAAGCGAAGCGGATCCTGACAGTGCTCCCAGGTAGGCATTTGCCCCAGTGGGATGCCTCACCAGAGCAGTGTGTGGCAGGCCCCCGTGGAGGATCAAAGCAGTATCTGAACACTGGGAAGGAATGGGCACTTGGAGTCTGGACATCTAAAACTTGGTACGACTAGTCTTTGAAACTTGCCCACTCTGAGTGGAAGCGTGGCCTGATCACCCATGGCATGCCTTCATCAGCACTTTGGTTTTGGTTTTGACTTGCTTTGAGTTACTTGACAGGATTGGTCTTGGGAACTTGCCTACTCCATTTGAGTGGAAGCGTAGCCTGATCACCCATGGTGTGCCTGTACCGGCACTTTGGTTTTTGTTTTTGGCTTAATTTGGCTTGCTTGATACTTTGGTTTTGGTTTTGACCTGGCTTGGATTTCTGGATACGTGATTTTGGTTTTGATTTTGGTTTGGTGCAAACTGCAAAAGAGTGTGTGTGTGTGTGTGTGTGTGTGCCCTTTTTACCCATTCTTTGTTATGTGGTGTGCGTGTGGTGTAAGCGTGGTGTTTTATATTGAAGAAGCATAGGTCAGGCACAAATAAGCCCACCCTGCTAGGAACTATGTTGAAAAATTTCAAAAAAGAATTTAAAGGAGACTATGGAGTACTATGATACTAGGAAAATTTATAGACTGGCCATCATCAGAGGTAGGTTGGCCATTAGAAGGAAGTCTGGATCAGGTGCAGTGGCTCACGCCTATAATCCCAGCACTTTGCGAGTCCAAGGTGGGCAGATCACAAGGTCAGGAGATCGAGACCAACCTGGCTAACACGGTGAAACCCCATCTCTATTAAAAATTCAAAAAAATTAACTGGGCACAATGGTGGGCGCCTGTGGTCCCAGGAACTTGGGAGGCTGAGGCAGGAGAATGTCGTGAACCCAGGAGGCGGATCTTGCAGTGAGCTGAGGTCGCACCACTGCACTCCAGCCTGGGTGACAGAGCGAGACTGTCTCAAAAAAAAAAAAAAAAAAAAAAAAAAAAAAAGAAGGAAGCCTGGGCAGGTTCCTTGTTTCAAAGGTATGGCACAAGGTAACCTGTAAGCCAAGGAACTAGACCAGAGTTCCTGTACATAGACACTTGGTTACAGCTGGTTTTAGAACCCCCCACCCCCACTACACAGTGGTTGAGAGAAGAGCAGCATAAGCGGCTGGCAGAGGCAAGGAAAGACCAGCAGAGAGAGAGAGAAAGGAAAGAGACAGAGAGGAAAAGAGGCAAAGAGAGAGAGGAAGAGACAGACAAAGAGAAAGTCAAGGAGAGAGGAGAGAAAGAGAGAGATAGGCAGAGAGAGAAAAGAAGAGAGGCAAAAGGAAAGTCAAAGAGAGAGAGTGAGAGAAAGTCAAAGAGAGAAAGAAAGAGAGATATATACAAGTAGTTAAGAAAAAAAAAAAAAGTGTACCCTATTCCTATAATTAATGATTTAAGGTATTCTCCATAACCCTATAACACTCCAAAACCACTTTGTTGTCAGTGTAAACAAGGGCATATCCTGAAAGCACTGAGGCCTTCCTATCAAAAATCCTTAACCCAGTAACCCACGGATGGCCCAAATGCATTCAATCTGTAGCGGAACTGCTTTGCTAACAAAAAAGAAAGAAAAAAAGAAAAAAAAGGGGGGGGCGGCGGAATTTATATAAAAAGAGTATTACATTGTAAACTCTTGTCCTGAAATAAATTAACTGGTTGTTTAAAGAAATATTTGTAATAAGGCCGAAAGTTAAGGCATGTCAAAGAATTGTCTGAGAAAGTCATGAGAGAGAAAAATGTTATAAAAAAGAATTTATGCAAAAACTATTGTATAATTTAAAAGTAACTAGGCCTCCTGAATGTAAAACTATGGGGGGAAGAGAACAGTTTATGTGCAAGGTATATAAGAAAAGTAAAATATACCTTTGGTAAAAGGATTATAAGGAGGCATAAGAATGTACATTTTTACCTACATTAAAAAGTTTTAAAAAATTATTGTTTTGAAAGTTTAAACAAGTTTCAAGACATTCATTGTAAAGAAAATTCTGTGTGTAAACATATTGGTTAAAATTAAAGAAGTATCATCCAGTTTTTCTGTGAACTGGACATTAAAGTAAAAGCATAACAGGTTTTTCTTAAAGTACCAACCTGCTCTTTAGTAAAAATTATAAAAGGTTAAAAAGAGTCTATAAAATCTTACCTTATGGTCAAACATTAAAAATTAGATAAATATGTCTACAATGTTTTATTAAAATTAGGTTTAACACTAATAACATACTAATATAAAATAAAATTTAGTTTATCTGGTATAAAAATGATACGAGAAGCATTGTTAAATGTGAAATGGTATTTGGCTTTCTTCAGTTTAAAAACTAATAGAAATAGGTGCTAAAGGAAATTTCTCAGTAAAAAGGCACTAAGGACAATCAAGTCCACTGCCAAGGTCCCCACATATAAAACAAAAGATCTATTTCTTAAAAATTATATACTTGGTTTATCTTCCACTTTCCTTTCTCTCAAAAACTAAAAGTCTTTTAGTACATGTACCACCCCTAGAATTTCTGGGAAACCAGCACCAGCCTGAAGATCATGTTCTCATTGAAAGGTGGAAAGAAGAAAAACTTAAGCCAACCTGGGAAGGACCCTACCTTGTGCTGCTAACCACCAAGACTGCTGTTCATACAGCAAAAAAAGGATGGACTCATCACACCCGAGTCAAGAAAGCATCACTCCCTCTAGAGTCATGGGCCATAGTCCCAGGGGAAAACTCTACCAAACTAAAGCTAAGAAAAATGTAACTCTTTTCATCTATTCTATTACTCTTTCTTCTTTCCTTGTTCTATTGCTGACCATCTAGTTATTAACATAACCAAGTCAATTTCACCTCAAACTATTGCATTTAATGCTTGCCTTGTTATACCCTGTGAGGACTTGACAAGTCAAAGACAGCTTTCTACTTCAGAAAAGTACTTCTGTCCCTCCTGACTCTCCTCAGACTGAGCATTAGTAAACTAGGACCATTTAATCCAGGGAGATTTCGATAAAGACCCCAGGGCCAACCAGGAGTCTTGCCCCCCGATGTAGTTGCCATGGTTGGTCCAATGTTCTGTGGACCACTAAAGAGCAAGGATGAAACTGCCCCAACTGGTTTTTATAATTTCCTAAAACCATACATTCATTTTACTAGAGGATCACAGAAGTTAAAGACTTAAAACAAACTTTAGCAATTAAGACAAGATACCAAGATGCAAATGCCTGGTTAAAATGGATCAAATATTCCATCTGCATGTTAAACAAAAGCAATTGTTATGCTTGTGCACATGGCAGGTCAGAGGCCCAGACTGTCCCCTTTCCACTAAGGTGGTCCTCCAGTCAACCAGGTGTGGGCTACATGGTAGCTCTTTTCCAGGATTCTACGGCCTAGAGTAATAAGTCATGCCAAGCTCTCTCTGCTATATCCCAAAGTCCAGCACCCTGCGGGTCAGCCCCCGAAGGCCATCCAGCCTCTGTCTCCCAACACTAAGTTCACTTTGTGTCTCTCTCAACAGGGAAGAAACTTAGCCTTTCTTGGAGACCTGAAAGGATGCAGTGAGCTTAAGAATTTTCAAGAGCTTATCAATCAGTCAGCCCTTGTTCATCCCGGAGCAGATGTGTGGTAGTATCGTGGTGGACGTTTACTGGGCACTCTGCCAAATAACTGGAGTGGCACTTGTACTTTAGTCCAATTGGCTATCCCTTTCACCCTGGCATTTCATCAACCAGAAGGAAAAAAATAATAAGACATCATAAAGCAAGAGAAGCCCCTTATGGGTCTTTTGACTCTCCTGTCTATTTAGACACAATTGGAGTCCCACGAGGAATACCAGACCAATTTAAAGCTTGAAATCAAATAGCTGCAGGATTTGAGTCAATATTTTGGTGGGTGACAGTTAACAAAAATGTAGATTAGATAAACTACATCTATCACAATCAACAGCAATGAGCTTTTCATGAGTTAAAAGAAAAATTCATGTCGGCCCCAGCCCTGAGGCTACCTGACCTGACAAAACTCTTTACACTCTATGTGTCAGAAAGAGAAAAAATGGCAGTTGGCATTTTAACTCAGACTGTGGGGCCCTGGCCAAGGCCAGTGGCCTATCTCTCAAAACAACTAGACAGGGTTTCCAAAGGCTGGCCCCCAGGTGTAAGGGCCCTAGCAGCAAAGGCCCTGTTAGCACAAGAAGCAGATAAACTAACCCTTAGGCAAAACCTGAATATCAAGGCCCCCCCTGCTGTGGTAACTTTAATAAATACCAAAGGACATCATTGGTTAACAAATGCTAGATTAACCAAGTACCAAAGCTTGCTATGTGAAAATTCCCACATAACCACTGAAGTTTGCAACACCCTAAACTCCACCACCTTGCTCCCAGTATCAGAGAGCCCAGTTGAACATAACTGTGTAGAGGTATTGGACTCAGTTTACTCTAGCAGGCCCAACCTCTGACACCATCCTTAAACATCAGTAGACTGTGAGCAGTACGTAGATGGGAGCAGCATCACCAACCCCTGCAAAGTGACTCTGAAGAAGATGACAAACCCTGCTTCAGTCACACTCAGAAGCTGACTGGTCCACGCATGGCCGAAGCATGAGGAAACTCATCGCGGGACTCATTTTCCTTAAAATCTGGACTTGTACAGTAAGGACTTCAACTTACCTTCCTCAGACTGAAGGCTGTTCCCAGTGTATATATCAAGTCACTGAGGTAGGACAAAAGATTGCTATGATCCTATTATTTTATGGTTATTATAAGTGTACTGGAACTCTAAAAAGAACTTGTTTGTATAATGTTATTCTATACAAGGTATGTAGCCCAGGAAATGACCAACCTGATGTGTGTTATGACCCATCTGAGCCTCCCATGAGCCTCCCATGACCACAGTTTTTAAAATAAGATTAAGAACTGAAGACTGGTAGGGTCTCATAAACAATACAAGTCAAGTGTTAGCCAAAACAGAAGAAAAAGGGCTGCTTACTGGAAACCATCATTCTTAGCAAACTATCACAAGAAGAGAAAACCAAACACCGCATGTTCTCACTCATAGGTGGGAACTGAACAATGAGATCACTTGGACTTGGGAAGGGGAACATCACACACTGGGGCCTATCATGGGGAGGGGGGAGGGGGGAGGGATTGCATTGGGGAGTTATACATGATATAAATGATGAATTGATGGGTGCTGACGAGTTGATGGGTGCAGCACACCAACATGGCACAAATATACATATGTAACAAACCTGCACGTTATGCACATGTACCCTAGAACTTAAAGTATAATAAAAAAATAAAAAATTAAAAAATTAAAAAATTAAAAAAGGGCTGCTTAAACAAGTCACCTTAAAATTTGATGCCTGTCATTACTAGTATGTGCTGTCATTAATAGTAATAAGTTAGGAAGGGGATGTGGCTCTTTTAGTTGGGAAAAAAGCTATATGACCAAAAATAAGTACATTTGTCATGAATTAGGACTGTGTGGAAATAAATGTGGATACTGGTCTTGTGTCATTTGGGCCACTTGGATAAAAAATGAAAAGGATCCAGTCCACCTTCAGAAAGAAAAAAATGGCCCTTCCTGTACTAAAGGACAATGTAATCCCTTAGAGATAGTAACAACCAATCCCCTTGATCCTCACTGGAAAAAAGGGGAGCATGTGACCTTAGGAATCAATGGGGCCAGACTGGATCCTCAAGTAAATATCTTGGTTCAAGGAGAAGTTTACAAAAGCTCTCCTGAGCAGTGTTTTAAACTTTCTATGATGAACTAAATGTACCAGTACCAGAAATTCCAGGAAAAACAAGAAACTGTTTTTTGCAATTAGTGGAGCATGTAGCCCAGTCTCTCAATATCACTTCATGTTATGTATGTGGAGGAACTGTAATGGAAGATCAATGGCTATGGGAAGCCTGAGAATTAGTACCTACAGATCCAGTTCCCGATGAATTCCTGGCTCAAAAGATTCACCCTGATAATTTCTGGGTCCTAAAATCCTCAATTATGGGACAATATTGCATAGCTAGAGAAGGAAAAGAATTCATTCACCCGTAGGATGACCTAGTTGTCTGGGACAGAAACTGTATGATGGTACCACAAAAACAGTCACTTGGTGGAGTTCAAATCACACAGAGAGGAATCCATTTAGCAAATTCCCAAAGTTGCAAACCGTGTGGACCCACCCAGAGTCCCACTGAGACTGGACAGTCCCCACTGGATTATACTGGGTATGTGGGCATACAGCTTATGCCAAATTACCTGCCCAGTGGGCAGGTAGTTGTGTTATTGGTGCTATTAAACCATCTTTCTTCCTACTGCCCATAAAAACAGGCAAACTCCTGGATTTCCCTGTCTATGCTTCCCTGCGAAAAAGGAAGCATAGCTATAGGAAATTGGAAAGATGATGAATGGCTCCCTGAGAGAATCATACAATATTATAGGCCTGCTACTTAGGCACAAGATGGCTTGTGGGGATACTGGACCCCCATTTACATGATCAACCAAATCATATGGTTACAAGCGATCTTAAAAATAATCACTAATAAAACCAGCAGAGCCTTGACTATTCTGGCCCAGCAAGAAACTCAGATGAGAAATGCTATCTATCAAAATAGATTAGCTCTCGACTACTTGCTAGCAGCTGAAGGAGAGGTCTGTAGGAAATGTAACCTTACTAATTGCTGCCTACACATAGATAATCAAGGGCAAGTAGTTAAAGACATAGTGATATGACAAAACTGGCACATGTGCCCGTGCAAGTGTGGCATAGATTTGATCCTAGGGCCATGTTTGGAAAATGGTTCCCAGCACTAGGAGGATTTAAAACTCTTAAAATAGGAGTTAAAATAATAATAGGAACCTGCCTACTGCTGCCTTGTTTGCCACCTGTACTTTTTCAACTGATAAAAAGCTTCATTGCTACCTTAGTTCACCAAAATACTTCAGCACAAGTGTACTATATGAATCACTATCAATCTGTCTTGCAAGAAGACATGGGTAATGAAAATGAAAGTGAGAACTCCCACTAATAAAATGAGTGAGTCTCAAAGGGGGGGAATAAGGGAGGAGACCCCTCATATCATCTTATGCCCAATTTCTACCTCCAAAGAAAGAAGTAAAAACTAAAAGGTAGAAATGAAATCCACAGGCAGACAGCCCAGTGCCACACCCAGGACCTGGTAGTTAAAGATCGATCCCTGACCTAATTGGTCCTGTTATCTGTAGATTACAGACATTGTATAGAAATGCACTGTGAAAATCCCTATCTTGTTTTGTTCCAATCTAATTACCGGTGCATGCAGCACCCAGTCACGTACCCCCTGCTTCAATCACGACTCTCTCACATGCATCCCCTTAGAGTTGTGAGCCCTGAAAAGGGACAGGAATTGCTCACTCGGGGAGCTCGGCTCTTGAGACAGGAGTCTTACTGATGCCCCTGGCTGAATAAACCCCTTCCTTCTTTAACTCGTTGTCTGAGGAGTTTTGTCTGTGGCTCATCCTGCTACACTTAAAGAACTAAAAGTAGATATACCATTTTTTCCAGCAATCCCACTACTGAGTATCTAACCAAAGGCAAAGAAGTCACTGTACGAAAAAGATACTTGCACATGCATGTTTATAGCAGCATAATTTGTAATTCCAAAAATATGGAACCAGCCCAAATGTCTACCAATCAACAAGTGGATAAACAAAGTGGATATATACCTATATATACACACATATACATATATATGTGTGTGTGTATATATATACACACATACACACACACCATGGAATACTACTCAGCCATAAAAAGGAACAAAGTAATGACATTTGCATCAACCTAGATGGAGTTGGAAACCATTATTTTCAGTGAAGTAACTCAAGAATGGAAAACCAAACATCGTATGTTCTCACTCATAAGTGGGAGCTAAGCCATGAGGATGCAAATGCATAAGAATGATACAATGAATGGATTTTGGGGACACGGGGGAAAGAATAGGTGGAGAGTAAGGGATAAAAGACTACACACTGGGTACAGTACACACTGCTTAGGTGATGGGTGCATCAAAATCTTAGAAATCACCACTAAAGAACTTAGCCATGTAACCAAACACCACCTGTTCCCCAAAACACTATTGAAATAATAAAAATAAAATAAATAAAATAGTATTTGCATACAACCTAAGCACATCCTCCCAGATACTTTAAATTACCTCTAGACTACTTCTAATACTTAATACAATATAGGTGCCATGTAAATAGTTGTTATACTGTGTTTACAGAATAATGACCAAAAAAAAAAATAAGTCTATCAGTAGAGACACAATTTTTTTTCTGAATATTTTCAATGTGTAATTTGTTGAATCCATGGATGCAGAATCCATGGATACAGAGGGCCAACTGTACATTCCAAACATACCTATCTCTCAGCAGCTTCCCCATAACATCTTAGAATATGCTACTATCATCTCACTCCTTAACTGCCACAACAGCCACTGAGGGATGTCCCTGCTTCCTCCCATTCTCCCTTACAGTACACACATCATACATAGCCAAACAATCTTCATAAAATATATCACATCATTCCCCTATTTAAAACCTTCTCATTTGTCAACATTCAGCATTTATGGTGCCCCCTTATGTGCTAGGCGCTGTTCTAGCTGTTAGAAATATAGCAGTGAAGAAACCAAACAAAAATGCCTGACCTTGGGGAGTATATGTCCTACTTAGGGATGCTGACAATAAACAAACAAAGTGGCTAACGCTGGGGGTGCTATTTTTATATGGGCAGTCAGGAACAGTCTCAAGTAGAAGGTTGTATTCAAGCAATGAATTGAGCAAGTAAGGGAATGAGCCATGTGAGTATCTGCAGAAAGCTCTTTAGACTGAGGGAACAGCCAGGGCAAGGGCCTGGAAGCAGAAGCATGCCTGGCACGTTCAAGAAACAGCAAGGAAACGCCAGATAAGGCATTGTGAGGGCTTGGCCTTTGCTCTGAGTGAGATGAGAAGACCTTGGACTGTATTGACTAAAAGATAGATTAAAAGCATGGCATGATCTGACTTACATTTGTAAAGGAACACTCTGGTTGCTATGCTGATAATAGAGTGAAGGAAGTTAAAGCAAGAAGGTAAAGTGAGGGGTTAGTGCAATAATCCAAACAAGAGATGATGGGGTTTGAACTAAGGAATAGCTTTGTGGCAAGTGATGGGTAAACAGACCCCAGACATAATTTGAAGACAGAACCCACAGAGTTTGCAGACAGAGTGGATATCTGAGAACTGAGGCATCAAGAATGACTCCAGGTATTTTGGCTTAAAAAAACTAAATAGGTGGATTCATCCTTCCCAAAGACAGGAGAGACTGTCAGTGAGGTAGATTTGTAGGGACAGAAGGAGGTTCAGTTTTGCATGTAAAGTTTCAGTTTCCTTTTAGACATGAAGTAAAAGCATTGAGTATGCAGTTATATACACAGGTCTAGAATGCAGAAGTTGCTTATGGGTATGAATTTGGGGATTATCAGCATATAGAAGTTATTTAAAGTCAGGAGACTGGATGAGATCACCTGGGGTACGATCATGGGTAGAAATAAGAAGAGAGGGATCCACAGACCCTGGGATACTCTAAAGTTAAGAGATATGGGATAAAAGAAGTAATCAATCAGCAAGAAAAGATGGATTAACTTCCCATTGCACTAGAAAACAATTCAGATACCTTGTCTGCAGGCCTTATGTGATCTGACCCAGTCAGCTTTATCTCCTGCTTTCTCTTCTGTTCACTAAGCACCAGCCAGCCACACTGGACTTTATTTTGATCCTCAAATCAATGAAACTCATTCTTCTTTCAAAGCTTTGAACTTGCCTGGAAATATCTTCCTTCAATCCGTATAGCTAACTTTTTGTCACTCAAGTCTCTTGAGTTTTTATGTTGCTTCCAAGGAGAGGAATTCCCCATCCTGCTCAGTTCACATATTCCTTTACCTTTGTTTGTCTGTCTAGCTATTTTTATTCTATTGCACTTATCACTATCGTAATTTTCTTACCTTAGTTTCCATTTTTACTGTCTATTCCACCCACCTACCCACCCCCAACTCTGGCCAGGTAAACTTAATGAGGGTAAAAACTCCAGGTTGTTTTGTTGACTCCACACAGATGTATCCCCATTACCTAGATTGGCAACCATTACCTAATAAGTGCTCAACTTATCATTAAGGAATGAACATAAACCAAAATCTAGAGAGGTAAAGCAGCCTCCTCAAGGTCATCCACGAGTAACAGAGCCAAGGCTAGAGCCCCAATTTCTAACACTAAAGTTAGAGTTGGTTGGTTTGTACTCCCAGTTATTGCAGAGAAGGAAAGGATAGTCTAAATGAAACCATTCACACTCATTTCTAGGTTAATAGTTGACCAGTTTAACCCTCTTTTCCCTGGCCACTCTCTGTAACCATTCATAGCTCCACACAGATGTATCCTGGCCACTTGTAACTTTAAGCATGAAAAATCACTGACTAGGATTAGAAGGGAACTTTAAGAAAACAAATTATAGTGTATTGAAGCTTAGATGGGCAGTGGAGGTAGTGCATAGTCACTTTTAATCCAACTTTCCTTTTCCCTTATAATATGATCTTGAAAGGTGTTTGGTCAGTGGCCAAAAAAAAAAAAAAAAAAAAAGGACAAAACTAATTTACATCTCTACTAGTTGCCTGGTGCCCTTCAGATGTCCCTAAGAGAAAGGATTTTTTCATTCATTCGTTTGACAAATATATATCAACTATTCTAGAAGCTGATGATCCAACAGTGAACAAAAAAAGGTAAGGTTCTTATTCTCAGATGCTTAAATCTGATCAGCGAGACAGACAGTAAATAAATAAATGAATAAATGAACAAAATAATGTCCAATGAGGTTAGGTGATATGATGACAGTAAAATGGGACAATGTGATATAGAGCATGCAGCTGTCTGAAATAACCGCAGACACTGGATGAATTCTGGATACCTGGATTCCACTCTGGTTTCTGACTTAGCATTAAATCCATACAGATCTTATGGTTCTCCCCTTGGAATAGTGTTCAGTGCCTCCTCATGGGAAATTCTGGGGGCTCCTTGCCCACTCGACTCCCATTTCACAGACCAGAATCAAGCCTGAGGTCTAGCTTCTGTTTGTGACCCAGCATGTCTCCAACTCCATTTAACACCAAATCCCACTGCTCAGGGCGCAATATCTATGAGGACTGGGTCCACATGTTTGAACTAGTTATGTTGCCCCATTGAGCTATTGACTTACTCTTTACACACCTAACTGAACATTGGGTTAGTCTGCCAAATGCCTCTGGCAGCACATGGGGCTGTAGCTCAGATTAGCCAGGAGAACAGGAGGAGGTATTGATGTCTTTGCTGTGTGAAACAGAATCACACATGCTTGTCCCTCCACCTGCTTTGCCCACAGAAGAAGAGTTGAAATATATATATATATATATATATATATATTTCTACCCCTGAACAGCTTAGACAATCTCGATCCAGAGTTCTTCAGATCTTTGTTAGGCAAGTCTTTGGAGAAACTGTATCCACGGATTTGAGCATCATGCAAATCAAGATGTGAAACAACCTTGCCACTAAACTTCTGTGTGATCTCAGGCAAGTCATTTAATTTCTTTAAATCTCAGCTCATCTGTTAAAGGTGAATAATACATACACTTACCTATAAAGTCTATAGTGATAATGGAATAAAACATCTAGAGTACTTAGAGTGTCATGGTACATGTGTCACCTAAGAGCTTAAACTTTTGGAGCTGGAAAGAAATTTAGAGATCACACCTCCAATGAATAGATAGGGATACTGAGGCCTAGAGATGGAAAGGAATTTATCCAGAGCTAATCAGCAGAGAAGCCAGAAAGAGACCTTCAGCCCCTGGTTCCTACATGTCAGGTTGCCTTCCTGGGGCTCATCCAAAAAGAAAGAGAAGGCTCAGCCTTGTGGCTCCTTGCTCCAGCAGCACAGGTTGGACCAAGCAATCGGCATTTAAAAATGCAGGTTACAGCTGCTCCATCAACTTGCTGTGTGTCTTTAGGCAGAAAATGATGTTCCTCTGAACCCAGGTTCTTTGCCTCATGTAGAAATGGCTAGGGATTATGGTGAGATTTGTCCCGAGACTGTGAGGTCTAGTTGTACATGCTCTGTAAATCTCATTCCACCACACCAATCTGCTGCACACCACCAGGATCACTCTGACCCCTCTTCATCCAGGTGTTCATGTGCCTGCAGGCTTAGGGCCAACTACACAGTTAGTTGAATTCCCTCTATAGTAGAAGGTTTATGAAAAATTCCCATTTTACTAGAGTTTATCTCTGGATTTCTGAGACACACTGAGTACCAACTTCCTGGGACTTCTGTGTGCTCCTCAGCCTTAATATCGGCCCTCTAACTCATTTTCTAACTTTTAGTTGTTGTGTATATACCTCTCCTACCTGTGTTCTCAGATCAGATGTTCTCCAACAAACACAGCCTTCAAGAAAGATGCCTAAAAAATAGTTAATCACATGGGTGGATGATAACAATGATGGTAATGGTGGTGGTAGTGGTGGTGGTGGTGGTTGCTGCAGTGGCAGTGGCAGCAATTAACAGCTAGTGATACTTTTTCTGTAATAGGCAAGAGTATTCCCACCAAACGTTACTCATTAAACTTGTGGTGAGAATTAAATGAGGTAACGTTTGGTGGGAATAGCAATACTGACTGTTTAAACGAAATTACCCAAAGTCATATAGCTATTAAGTGGCATGGCTGGGATTCAAACCCATTATGCCTGAATCCTGACCTAAATTTCTTCATTGCTACTCTACATTTCTGGAAGAGCCCCAGGGAATGTAGTTAAATCAACCTCCTTTTTTTCTAGAAAAGACAACTGAGACCAAGGAAAAGGCAGACTATTCATTTATTCATTAACTCATCAAATACTTACTGAGCACCTAACGTACACTAGGAGCTATGTAAATGCCAGAAAAACATCAGTAAGGAAAATGTCGTCCTTGTCCTCAAGAAGTCCATAGGCTGTTTGAGTTCACCTTACTGGTTAATGGGAAAACCAGAACAACTCCAATTCCCCAGTCTTTCACTTCATGAGGCAAGAGTATCAGTGAGAGATCTCCAGAGAAACTGAAGCAATAGGGGGCATAAGTATGTATGTACACATATATATGTATGTGTGTTAACATATGTTGCATGTATGTATAAGTGATACATACACAGAGATTTATTTTGAGGAATTGGATCATGCAATTGTTGGGGCTGGTGGGTCCTAATTTTTTTTTTAATTATACTTTAAGTTCTAGGGTACATGTGCACAATGTGCAGGTTTGTTACATATGTATACTTGTGCCATGTTGGTGTGCTGCACCCATCAACTCACCAGCACCCATCAACTCGTTGTTTACATCAGGTATAACTCCCAATGCCATCCCTCCCCCTTCTTCCCTCCCCATAATAGGCCCCAGTGTGTGATGTTCTCCTTCCTGTGTCCAAGTGATCTCATTGTTCAGTTCCCACCTATGAGTGAGAACATGCGGTGTTTGGCTTTCTGTTCTTGCGACGGTTTGCTGAGAATGATGGTTTCCAGCTGCATCCATGTCCCTACAAAGGACACAACCTCATCCTTTTTTATGGCTGCATAGTATTCCATGGTGTATATGTGCCATATTTTCTTAATCCAGTCTGTCACTGATGGACATGTGGGTTGATTCCAAGTCTTTGCTATTGTGAATAGTGCCGCAATAAACACACATGTGCATGTGTCTTTATAGCAGCATGATTTATAATCCTTTGGGTATATACCCAGTAATGGGATGGCTGGGTCATATGATATTTCTTGTTCTAGATCCTTGAGGAATCGCCATACTGTTTTCCACAATGGTTGAACCAGTTTACAATTCCACCAACAGTGTAAAAGTGTTCCTATTTCTCCACATCCTCTCCAGCACCTGTTGTTTCCTGACTTTTGAATGATTGCCATTCTAACTGGTGTGAGATGGTATCTCATTGTGGTTTTGATTTGCATTTCTCTGATGGCCAGTGATGACGAGCATTTTTTCATGTACCTGTTGGCTGTATGCATGTCTTCTTTTGAGAAATGTCTGTTCATATCCTTTGCCCACTTTTTGATGGGGTTGTTTGTTTTTTTCTTGTAAATTTGTTTGAGTTCTTTGTAGGTTCTGGATATTAGCCCTTTGTCAGATGAGTAGACTGCAACAGGGGCCATTCTTAACTCTTAAAATTGGGGTCCTGAAAAGAACTCCTTTAAAAAGAAAAAAAAAATGGATTGCTGGCAAGATGGCTGAATAGGAAGAGCTCCAGTCTGCTGCTCCCAGCAAGATCGACACAGATAGCGGGTGATTTCTGCATTTCCAACTGAGGTACACGGTTCATCTCATTGGGACTGGTTGGATAGTGGGTGCAGCCCACAGAGGGTGAGCCAAAGTAGGGCAGGCGTCACCTCACCCGGGAAGCACAAGGGTTCCAGGAATTTTCTCCCCTACCCAAGGGAAGCAGTAGGAGACTGAGCCTGAGGAACAGTGCACAATGCGGCTCAGATACTGCGCTTGTCTCACGGTCTTTGCAACCCAAGACCAGGAAATTCCCTCTAGTATCTACTCCACCAGGGCCCTGGGTTTCAAGCACAAAACTGGGCGGCCATTTGGGCAGACACCGAACTAGCTGCAGGAGTTTTTTGTTTTTTTTTTCATAACCCAGTGGCGCCTGGAACACCAGAGATTCAGAACCGTTCACTCCCCTGGAAAGGAGTACTGAAGCCAGGGAGCCAAGTGGTCTGGCTTGGCAGGTCCCACCCCCACAGAGCCCAGCAAACTAAGATCCACTGGCTTGAAATTCTCACTGCCAGCAGAGAAGCAGTCTGAGATCCACCTGGGACACTTGAGCTTGGTGTGGGGAGGGGCATCCACCATTGCTGAGGCTTGAGTAGGTGGTTTTACACTCACAGTGTAAACAAAGGAGCCAGGAAGTTCGAACTGGGCAGAGCCCACTGCAGCTCAGCAAGGCTGCTGTGGCCAGACTGCCAGATTTCTACACTCTGGGCAGAGCATCTCTGAAAAAAAGGCAGCAGCCCCATTCAGGGACTTATAGATAAAACCCCCATATACCTGGGACAGAGCACCTGGGGGAAAGGGTGGCTGTGGATACAGCATCAGCAGACTTAAAGGTTCCTGCCTGATGACTCTGAAGAGAGCAGTGGACCTCCCAGCACAGCACTGGAGCTCAGCTAAGGGTTGCTGACCCCCATGTATCCTGACTGGGAGACACCTCCCAGTAGAGGCTGACAGACACCTCATACAGAAGAGCTCTGGCTGGCATCTGGCTGGTGCCCCTCTGGGACGAAGCTTCCAGAGGAAAGAACAAGCAGCAGTCTTTGCTGTTCTGCAGCCTCTACTGGTGATACCCAGGCAAACAGGGTCAGGAGTGGACCTCCAGCAAACTCCAGCATACCTGAGGCAGAGGGGCCTGACTATTAGAAGGAAAACTAACAAACAGAAAGCATAGCACATCCACAAAGAAACCCCATCCAAAGGTCACCAACATCAAAGACCAAAGGTAGATAAATCCACAAAGATGGAGAGAAACCAGCGCAAAAAGGCTGAAAATTCCAAAAACCAGGACTCTTCTTCTCCTCCAAAGGATCACAACTCCTCGCCAATAAGGGAACAAACTGGATGGATAATGAGTTTCATGAATTCACAGAAGTAGGCTTCAGAAGGTGGGTAATAAAAAACTCCTCAGAGCTAAAGGAGCATGTTCTAACCTAATGAAAGGAGGCTAAGAAACTTGAAAAAAGGTTAGACGAATTCCTAACTAGAATAACCAGTTTAGAGAAGAACATAAATGACCTGACGGAGCTGAAAAACATAGCACAAGAACTTCATGAAGAATACACAAGTATCAATAGCCAAATTGATCAAGCAGAAGAAAGGATATCAGTGATTGAAGATAATGAAATAAAGCAAGAAGACAAAATTAGAGAAAAAAGAATGAAAAGGAGCAAACAAAGCCTCCAAGAAATATGGGAATATGTGAAAAGACCAAACCTATGTTTGATTGGTGTACCTGAAAGTGACAGGGAGAATGGAACCAAGTTGGAAAACCTTCTTCAGGATATTATCCAAGAGAACTTCCCCAACCTATCAAGACAGGCCAATATTCAAATTCAGGAAATATAGAGAACACCACAAAGATACTCCTGGAGAAGAGCAAACCCAAGACACAAAATTGTCAAGATTCACTAAGGTTTAAATGAAGGAAAAAATGTTAAGGTCAGCCAGAGAGAAAGGTTGGGTTATACACAAAGGGAAGCCCATCAGACTAACAGATCTCTTGGCAGAAACCCTACAAGCCAGAAGAGAGTGGGGACCAATGTTTGACATTCTTTTTTCTTTTCTTTTTTTTTCTGAGACAGTCTCACTCTGTCGCCCAGACTGGAGTGCAGTGGCGTGATCTCGGCTCCCTGCAAGCTCTGCCTCCCAGGTTCACGCCATTCTCCTGCCTCAGCCTCCTGAGTAGCTGGGACTACAGGTGCCCGCCACCATGCCTGGCTAATATTTTTGTACTTTTAGTAGACACGGGATTTCACCATATTAGCCAGGATTATCTCTATTGCCTGACCTCATGATCTGCCTGCATCAGCCTCCCAAAGTGCTGGGATTATTATAGGTGTGAGCCACCGCACCTGGCTCAACATTCTTAAAGAAAAGAATTTTCAACCCAGAATTTCATATCCAGTCAAACTAAGCTACATAAGCAAAGGAGAAATGAAAGCCTTTACAGACAAGCAAATACTGAGATATTTTGTCACCACCAGGCTGGCCTTAGAAGAGCTCCTGCAGGAAGCATTAACCATGGACAGGATTAACCAATACCAGCCAACTGCAAAAACATACCAAAGTGTAAGGAGAATCAACACTATGAAGAAACTGCATCAACTAACAGGCAAAACAACCAGCTAGCATCATAATGACAGAATCAAATTCACAAATAACAATATTAACCTTAACATGTACACATATGTAACAAACCTGCACATTGTACACATGTACCCCAGAAATTAAAGTATAATAGAAAATTTTTAAAAATAATAATAATAAAAACAATATTAACCTTAAATGTAAATGTGATAAAGCCCCAATTAAAAGACACAGACTGGCAAACTGGATAAAGAGTCAAGACCCATCAGTGTGCTGTATTCAGGAGACCCATCTCACGTGCAAAGACACACATAGACTCAAAATAAAGGGATGGAGGAATAATTATGAAGGAAATGAAAAGCAAAAAAGGAGCAGGAGTTGCAATCCTAATCACTGATAAAACAGACTTTAAACCAACAAAGATTTAAAAAAAAGACAAAGAAGGGCATTACATAATGGTAAAGGGATCAATGCAACAAAAAGAGCTAACTATCCTACATATATATACACCCAGTACAGGAGCACCCAGATTCATAAAGCAAGTTCTTAGAGACCTACAAAGAGACTTAGACTCCCACAAAATAATAGCAAGAGACTTTAACACCCCACTATCGATATTAGACAGATAAACAAGACAGAAAATTAACAAGTGTATTTAGGACTTGAACTCAGCTCTGAAACAAGCAGACTTAATAGACATCTACAGAACTCTCCACCCCAAATCAACAACAGAATATACATTCTTCTCAGTACCTCATCGCGCTTATTCGAAAATTGACCACATAATTGCAAGTAAAACACTCCTCAGCAAACGCAAAGGAATGGAAATCTAACAAATGGTCTCTCAGACCACAGTGCAATAAAATTAGAAATCAGGATTAAGAAACTCACTCAAAACTGCACAACTACATGGAAACTGAAAAACCTGCTCCTGAATGACTACTGGGTAAATAATGAAATGAAGACAGAAATATAGATGTTCTTTGAAACCAATGAGAATGAAGACACACTGTACCAGAATCTCTGGGACACATTTAAAGCAGTATGTAGAAGGAAATTGATAGCACTAAATGCCCACAAAAAAAAGCAGAAAAGATCCAAACTCAACACCCTAACATTACAATTAAAATAACTAGAGAAGAAAGAGCAAACAAATTCAAAAGCTAGCAGAAGACAAGAAATAACTAAGATCAGAACGGAACTGAAGGTGACAAAGACACAAAAAAACCCTTCAAAAAATCAATGAATCCAGGAGCTGGTTTTTTGAAAAGATCAACAAAATAGATAGACCACTAGCCAGACTAATAAAGAAGAAAAAAGAGAAGAATCAAAGAGAAGCAACAAAAAATGATAAGGGGGATATCACCACTGATCCCAAAGAAATAAAAAATACCATCACAGAATACTATAAATACCTCTGTGAAAATAAACTAGGAAATCTAGAAGAAATGGATAAATTCCTGGAAATATACACCCTCCCAAGTCTCAACCAGAAAGAAGTCAAATCCCTGAATAGACCAATAACAAGTTCTGAAATTGAGGTAGTAATTAATAGCCTACCAATCAAAAAAGCCCAGGACCAGATGGATTCACAGCCAAATTCTACCAGAGGTACAAAGAGGAGCTGGTACCATTCCTTCTGAAACTATTCCAAACAATAGAAAAAGAGAGAATCCTCCCTAACTCATTTTATGAGGCCAGCATCATCCTGATACCAAAACCTGACAGAAACACAACAAAAAAGGAAAATTTCAGGCCAATATCCCTGATGAACATCAGTGCAAAAATCCTCAATAAAATACTGCCAAACCAAATCCAGCAGCATATCAAAAAGCTTATCTACCATGATCAAGTTGGCTTCATCCCTGGGATGCAAGGCTGGTTCAACATATGCAAATCAATAAACGTAATGCATCACATAAACAGAACCAATGACAAAAACCACATGATTATCTCAATAGGGGCAGAAAAGGCCTTCAACAAAATTCAACACCCCTACATGCTAAAAACTCTCAATAGACTAGGTATCAATGAAATGTATCCCAAAATAATAAGAGCTATTTATGACAAACCCACAGCCAATATCATACTGAATGGGCAAAAACTGGAAGCATTCCCTTTGAAAACTGGCACAAGACAAGAATGCCCTTTCTCACCACTCCTATTCCACATAGCATTGGAAGTTCTGGCTAGGGCATTCAGGCAAGAGAAAGAAATAAAGGGTATTCAAACAGGAAGAAAGCAAGTCAATTGTCTGTTTGCAGATGACGTGATTGTACATATAGAAAATGCCATTGTCTCAGCCCAAAATTCACTTAACCTGGTAAGCAACTTCAGCAAAGTCTCAAGATACAAAATCAATGTGCAAAAATCACAAGCATTCCTATACACCAATAACAGACAAACACAGAGCCAAATCATGAGTGAATACCCATTCACAATTGCTTCTAAGAAAATAAAATGCCTAGGAATACAACTTACAAGGGATATGAAAGACCTCTTCAAGGAGAACTACAAACCACTGCTCAAGGAAATAAGAGAGGACACAAACAAATGGAAAAATATTCCATGCTCATGGACAGGAAGAATCAATATCATGAAAATGGCCATACTGCCCAAAGTAATTTGTAGACTCAATGCTATCTCCATCAAGCTACCACTGACTTTCTTCACAGAACCAGAAAACACTACTTTAAACTTCATATGGAACCAGAAAAGAGCCTGTATAGCCAAGACAATACTAAGCAAAAAGAACAAAGCTGGAGGCATCACGCTACCTGACTTCAAACTATACTACAAGGCTACAGTAACCAAAACAACATGGTACTGGTACCAAAACAGATATATAGACCAATGGAACAGAACAGAGGCCTCAGAAATAACACCACACATCTACAACCATCTGATCTTTGAGAAACCTGACAAAAACAAACAATAGGGAAAGGATTCCCTATTTAATAAATGGTGTTGGGAAAACTGGCTAGCCATATGCAGAACACTGAAACTGGACGCCTTCCTTACAGCCTTATACAAAAATCAACTAAAGATAGATTAAAGACTTAAACATAAGACTTAAAACCACAAAAATCCTAGAAGAAAACCTGGGCAATACCATTCAGGACATAGACATGGGCAAAGACTTCATAACTAAAACACCAAAAGCAATGGCAATGAAAGCCAATATTGACAAATGGAATCTAATTAAACTAAAGAGCTTCTGCACAGCAAAAGAAACTATCACCAGAGTGAACAGGCAACCTACAGAATGGGGGAAAATGTTTCCAATCTACCCAGCTGACAAAGGGCTAATATCCAGAATCTACAAGGAACTTAAACAAATTTACAAGAAAAAAAAAAACCATCAAAAAGTGGGCAAAGGATATGAACAGACAATTCTCAAAAGAAGACATTTATGCGGCCAACGAACATATGAAAAAAAGCTCATCATCACTGGTCATTAGAGAAATGCAAATCAAAACCACAATGAGATACCATCTCTTGCCAGTTAGAATGACAATTATTAAAAAGTCAGGAAACAAAGGATGCTAGAGAGGATGTGGAGAAATAGGAATGCTTTTATACTATTGGTGAGAGTGTAAATTAGTTCAACCATTGTGAAAGTCAGTGTGGTGATTCCTAAAGGATCTAGAAGTAGAAACACTATTTGACTCAGCAATCTCATTACTGGGTATATACCCAAAGGATTATAAATCATTCTACTATTAAGACACATGCACAAGTATGTTTATTGTGGCACTTTTCACAATAGCAAAGACTTGGAACCAACTCAAATATCCATCAATGATAGACTGGATAAAGAAAATGTGGCACATATGCACCATGGAATACTATGCAGCCATAAAAAAAGGATGAGTTCATGTCCTTTGCAGAGACACAGATGCAGCTGGAAACCATCATTCTCAGTAAACTATCACAAGAACAGAAAACCAAACACTGCATGTTCTCACTCATAAATGGGAGTTGAACAAGAAGAACACATGAACACAGGGAGGGAATACCACACACTGGGGCCTTTCAGGGAGCAGGGGGTTAGGGTAGGGATAGCATTAGGAGAAATACCTAATGTAGGTTACAGATTGATGAGTGCAGCAAACCACTATAGCACATGTATACCTATGTAAGAAAACTGCACACTCTGCACATGTACCCCAGAACTTAAAGTATAATAAAAAAAAAAAAAGAAAAGAAAAGAAAGAAAGAAAAAAGAAAATAAGAAGTAGGAGGAAGATGATAAGAAAGAGTTCTGGTGCTGTCAGTCTGATAAATACCAGGCCAGATGATCTCTACATCTCCTTCTAACATTATCTTTCTCTAATGGTATCACTAGACGTAACCCAAAGACAAAGCAGTTAACAGCCGGGTGCAGGGGCTCATGCCTGTAATCCCAGCACTTTGGGAGGCCAAGGCAGGTGGATTACCTGAGGTCAGGGGTTCAAGACCAGCCTGACCAACATAGTGAAACCCCATCTCTACTAAAAATACCAAAATTAGCCGGGCATGGTCGCAGGTGCCTGTATTCCCAGGTACTTGGGAGGCTGAGACAGGAGAATTGCTTGAACCCCAGAGGCAGAGGTTGCAGTGAGCCAAGATGGCATGCCACTGCTACTCCAACCTGGGTGACAGAGCAAGACTCTGTCTCAAGAGAAAGAAAGAGAGAGAGAGAGAGACAGAGTGAGAGAGAGAGAGAGAGAGAGAGAGACAGAAAGAAAGAAGGGAGGGAGGGAGGGAGGGAGGGAGGAGGAAGGAGGAGGAGGAGGAAGGAGGAGGAAGGAAGGAAGGAAGGAAGGAATTAAGACAACATCAAATAAAGAATCATAGTGAAAATTAGGAATGTGTGACCTAAGAGTCAAAAATGTAACTCTGATACTCTAGCAAAGACCTGGACTAGTATAATAATGAGATAATCTACAATGAGGAGATGAGCCCTCACCCAACCATGCCACCTCACTTGCTGCTTACCATTCTCCTACACTGAACCTGATTTTGGTCTAGATCAGATTTTTTACGTGCAATTCAAGACCCACTTGTAAAATTGTCCTAGTACCATTATTCCAATATATTTCAATATATTTCTCTACATTAATTACTTTTTCATATAAATGAATTTGGAGTTTATTATTTCCCTTCCTAATACACTCCAAAATATATACACAATTATTAAAATGATATTCAACCAGAGACTAACCAAAATCACATTCGTCAACTGACTGGGCTAGACAACTCTTCCAAATCTAAGTATCAATGGTCAAATAGTCTTCAACATATATGAACTTGCTCAAAATTACATTCATTCCAAAAGTCTCAGTCCACTTTCCCCACTTATTTCATGGTTTGCTCATGAAGCCTAAATAATAATTTTTTTAATGCAAAATATAAGAAAACACTTATTTTAGCTTAGCTTCTTGGGTTCTTTAGTTCTTGTGCCTGTTTCTTTTGCTCTTGGTCATGTAATTACAAAGAATGATATTTCATTACTTGATGCTGTAAATAAGATGCCTGTGAAGATTCCTGTTTTGGAAAAATGTCAACTCTATATTGCCAACAGCTAGCAACATGGCAGTCTGGTAATAAGAAAAGGAAAAATTTCCCAGCTTAGCATTTCCAGAATGAAATTAATTATGAGAATTCAACTTCTTCTAAGTCTCTGGGTGTTCAAGTCTTTCTCTCTGAAAGTTAGTTATAAATGATTTTGCACTTTCTATGCTGGGTAATGTGGGAAAATTTCATAACCTGAAGAGGAATTGAAACATTGAAATATGATTTAACCACTTTACTCCAGCTTCCAGGGACCCTTTCAGTGCTACCTGGGCTGGCTCCTTCTGCTCCAGGAATCATTGATATTCTCTGTGCCCATCATTTCCTAGCCTTCACCACTGTTTGAGCTCAGCTTTGTTATTTTTGTTATTTTTATATGCCTGTACCACTGAGACACTGTTAAAATTGCCTATGCAGACATCCTGTCAGCCAAATAGGCCTGAAATCTTGCCTAGCTATGACTACTTCCCTCTTGCTTCTCACTCATAAGCATTGTCTTTCCACATTCCAGCTAATAAGACATTCATTTTGGATTCATTAATTCAACAGACATTTATTAGCTTCCATTTTGTGCCATACATTATAGGAGATTTTGTGGAGGATAGTATCAGTGAATAAAACACTCTGACTTCAATAAGCAAAAATGTATAGAACCAATAGTGAAGATAGACGACAGGTCAATTCCTCCCTACCTCCAATCACTGTAATGGTAACATCATGAAGACAGATATTGTATTTTATAAATTATATTCTCTGTACCTAAAAATGTGCCTGGCCCTTAATAGCAGTTAATACAATATATTTTATATGACTAGAAAGATTATGCAAAAACTCAGTGAAAAGAAAAGTTATTTTGGCTAGAGATATCAGAGAAGGTTTCTTGGAAGAAGTGGCAATTGAAGCAGACCTTAAGGAAGAGATCAAAACTGAAATTTGTAAAATGTTGCTTTGCTTATAAAAGTAACATAAGCATATGAAAATATTAGACACATAAATGTTTTTAATGTTCAAATTATTCATACATACAACAACCAAGAAGTCTAAATGGATATGGCAGAAAAAGAGCTTACAGATTCTCTCCCTTAATACCTAATAATTACCTCCAAATTACAAAAAACTTAATATAATTTTTTTAATTAATAAAAATAGAAAAAGTACCAGTAGCATCCTGGCGTGTACAGAGGTAAGAAGGGGGAAAAAATGCTAATCCCTTTTCCTTGGTGCCTAATCCACCTCAGCACCAAGAGATTTAATGGTAAATTATTATAATAATATCCCTATAATTCTCATGAATATCCACAAATATGAAAAACAGTAAACTGTGGAAAGGTTTTTTAAATTTTCTCCTTCTGATGTAATAATGTTGACAGGATTGATGTAAACGATTGATGGAAAGTGAAAGTGAAAACTGAGTGGACTTCCTTTTCCAGAAGGAAACACTCAAATTTCTGTGAGGAAATGGGAAACAATTCCAGCTTCAAGAGTATCTTCTAACATCTCCATACCACCATGATATTAAGAAACACTACCACAAACAGGATTAACAAAATTGTAGAAAAGAGCTCAAGATCCAGTTTTATTTTCTGGAAATCAGTAGTAGTCATATTATCACATTTTGTATATCAGGTAAGTATTTGTATTATCCAGTCTTATGGCATTATTATTTTGTAATTTTATCTTTAAATACCCTATTTGTATTGATTGGCAACATAAAATCTAAGTATAAGCAACTTCCTTAGTCCCAGCGTTCACTCTTTTGTCACATCTAAGCCCATTCAATTTAAAAATATTAGACCCATCATTACTCAGATAAAACAGATTATTAAGAGTAACAGAAAATTCACTCATATTACATCAACCAACCAAAAGACTAACACATTTTACACTAAGTGTAAGCAGTTTTTTAAAGAGAGAGAGAGAAAGGCAAGTGTGCAAAAATGCTATAGTAAAACATTAAAAGAATGAAAGGTGGCATGCAAAGGCATTCTGAAGAACCTCAACTGGAAGAAAACATATGCTATGAAACAAAGGACAATTCTCCACAACAGCCTCATGTTACTTAAAATCCAGTACAATTCAATAAAATAAGAATTCAGATGCCAAATGATGAAAGAACAGAACGAAATTAAATGGCTGATTACATAGCTAAGGAAACAAATTAAGAGCCAAGATATCATAATTATAAAACTGATAAATTATAAACAAACTGGACAGACACAGCTGTAAAATGAAAGAATGACATAAAACAAAGATTTAATAGCATCACAATGAAAGACTAAAGAACAAAATCAAAACAATTACAGATAATCAATATGGAAGACAAAGATGATCTAAATTATATATAACTGATATCACTGAAAAGATATTCAACTATAAAAACAGGTAAAAAATAGACATTATCCCAGAAATGAAGCAAGAACCAAATCTGCATACTGAAGAAACACACCATAGTAAAATAAAACTTGAGGTATAGGTATCAATACCCGAGTGTTACTGTATATGTGTATATACATATATAGAGAATGTGTAATATGTATGGTATAATACATATATTTTCTATTTTTTGTATGTAAGGCAAAAATAAAGCTGGCCTAATAATTCTCCTCAGCAATTTCCATTATCAAAAGATAATAAAGGGATATATGTACAAAGTTCTAAGAGAAACAAAATATGACGAAATAACATTATATCCTACCAAACTGTCTTTCAAGTACAAAGGTAAATTTTTTTAACATGGAGGAGCTCAGGAAGTACAAATCTTGCAAGTTCTTCTTGGGGAAAAAAAAAAAACTAATATAAAATTAAATCCAGTCAATGAACATATGAATGTAAGGTCTGAGCCTATTAGGACCAATATACCATCCAAAGTCAAAATATATTACGGCAAGGTTCACAACGTTCTGAGGCAATTGAATTTAATACACACTTGTTGACTGATTGAATAATTTCATTCAGGTTAAAAGCAAATAAACAATAATAGTAGAAAACTTACCAAGTCTTGGGAGAGAGATGGACATCAAGATCCAGGAAGCTCAAAGAACTCCAAACAGATTCAACCCAAAATGATTCTCTCTGAGGCACATTAGAGTGAAATTGTCAAAAGTCAAAAATGAAGAACTGTCAAAATAGCAATAGAAAAGCATTAAGTCACATACAAGAAAATCTCCTAACAGCAGATTTCTCAGCAGAAACTTAAAAGGCCAGTAGAGAACGGGTGATATATTCGAACTACTGAGAGAAAAAAAATACCCAGGCATGGGGGCTCATGCCCGTAATCCCAGCACTTTGGGAGGCCAAGGTGGGCAGATCACCTGTCAGAAGTTCGAGACCAGCCTGAACAACACGGTGAAACCCCATCTCTACTAAAAATACAAAAATTAGCTGGGCATGGTGGCAGATGCCTGTATTCCCAGCTACCTGGGAGGCTGAGGTGGGAGATTGTTTGAACTCAGGAGGTGGAGGTTGCAGTGAGCTGAGATATCACCACTGCACTCCAGCCTGGGCAATAGAGTGAAACTCTGTCTCAAAAAAAAAAAAAAGCTGGTAAGGATGCAGAGAAAAAAGAGCTCTTCTACTCTGATGGTAGAAGAGTTCTGCCACAGTGCAGAACAGTATAGAGGTTCCTCAAAAAACTACCAATAAAACTGTAAGATCCAGTAATCCAACTACTGGGAATCTATCCAAAAGAAAGGAAATGATGTCAAAGAGACATCCATACCCTCATGTTTATTGCTGCACTATTCACAATAGCCAAGATATGGAATCAACCTAAGTGTCTAATAACAGATGAATGGGTAAAGAAACATGATATGTATAGTGGAATACTATTCCACCATGAAAAAAATGAAATCCTGTCATTCACAGAAACATGGATCAGACTGGATGACATCAAATGAAATAAGCAAGGAACAGAAAGTTAAACACCACATGTTCAAACTCATATGTAGAAGCTGAAAAATGTTGATATTATAGAAGTTAAAAATATAACAGAGGATACTAGAGGCTAGGAAGGGTAAGGAGAAGGGAGAGATAAGGGAAGATTTGGTAAAGTATGTACAATTACAGCTAGATAACAGGAGTAAGACCTAGTGTTCTTTACTACTGTAAGCTGACACAGTTAACAATATATATAATTTCACATAGCTAGAAGGAGGATATTGAATGTTCTCATCACAAATAAATAATACTTTTTTGCAATAATATGCTAATTACATCATTATGTACCCCGTGAATTTGTACAATTATTATGTCAATTTTTTAAAAATTTAAAAAGTTATGCACTATTTGATTTGCTGCTAGGGGCTGCCAAAATATCATTGACCTGTCCCTTAGGAATACATGGCTCTATTCTGCTGTCAAAATTTTATTTCCCAAAAAGTATAATTAGGCATATAGAATTGATCCCCAAGTAAGTCCTATTCTTTTTTACTCCCATTATATTGCTCATCTGATTTTGCTTCTGCACAAAGAGCTGTTATCCAGGCCCTCCCTATATATTACCACTATGGATAATCTAGTAATATATTTCAAAAACTTTAAGTATCTTCATGCCTTTGACACAATAAATTATCTTCCAGAAATTTGTATTAAAAAGTAGAGGCATGGTGGCTGGCAAGGTGGCCCAATAGGAACAGCTCCGGTCTGCAGCACCCAGTAAGATCAACACAGAAGATTGGTGATTTCTGCATTTCTCACTGAAGTACCTGGCTCATCTCACTGGGACTGGTTAGACAGTGGGTGCAGCCCCCGGAGGGCAAGCCAAAGCAGGGTGGGGTGTCACCTCACCTGGGAGGTGCAAGGGGTCAGGGAACTCCCTCCCCTAGCCAAGGGAAGCCATGAGAGACTGTGCCGTGAGGAATGGTGCACTCTAGCCCAAATACTATGCTTTTCCCAATGTCTTTGCAACCCACAGACCAGGGGATTCCCTCGGGTGCCTATACTACCAGGGCCCTGGGTTTCAAGCACAAAACTGGGCAGCCGTTTGGGCAGACACCGAGCTAGCTGCAGGAGGTTTCTTTCATATGTCAGTGGTGCGTGGAATGCCAGCAAGACAAAACTGTTCACTCTCCTGAGAAAAGGGCTAAAGCCAAGGAGCCAAGTGATCTAGCTTAGCAGATCACAACCCCATGGAGCCTAGCTGGCTAAGATCCACTAGGCGAAAAATCTTGCTGCAAGCATAGCATTCTGACGTTGACCTGGCACACTTGAGCTTGGTGGGGGGAGGGGCATCCGCCATTACTGAGGCTTGAGTAGGTGGTTTTCCATTCACAGTGTAAACAAAGCCACCAGGAAGTTCCAGCTTGGTAGAGCCCACCGCAACTCGGCAAAGCTGCTGTAGCCAGACTGCCTCTCTAGATTCCTCCTCTCTGGGCCGGGCATCTCTGAAAGAAAGGCAGCAGCCCCAATCAGGGGCTTATAGATAAAACTCTCATCTTCTAGGGACAGAGCACCTAGGGGAAGGGGTGGCTGTGGGTACAGCTTCAGCAGACTTAAACATTCCTGCCTGCTGGCTCTGAAAAGAGCAGCAGATCTCCAAGCACAGTACTCAAGCTCTGCTAAGGGACAGACTGCCTCCTCAAGTGGGTCCCTGACATCCCTGACCCCTTTGCCTCCTGACTGGGAGATACATCCCAGCAGGGGTGGACAGACATCTCATACAGGAGAGCTCTGGCTGGCATCTGGCGGGTGCCCCTCTAGGACGAAGCTTCCAGAGGAAGGAACAAGCAGCAATCTTTGCTGTTCTGTAGCCTCTGCTGGTGATACCCAGGCAAACATCGTCTGGAGTGGACCTCCAGTAAACTCCAGCAGGCCTACAGAGGAGGGGCCTGACTGTTAGAAAAAAAAACTAACAAACAAGAAGGAAGAGCATCAACATCAACAAAAAGGATATCCACGTGGAAACCCCACCAGAAGGTAACCAACATCAAAAACCAGAGGTACATTAATCCATGAAGATGAGGAAAAACCAGCGTAAAAAGGCTAAAATTTCCAAAATCCAGAACACTTCTTCTCCTCCAAAGGATCATAACTCCTCACCAGCAAGGAAACAAAACTGGACAGAGAATGAGTTTGATGAACCGACAGAAGTAGGCTTCAGAAGGTGGGTAATAACAAACTCCTCCAAGCTAAAGAAGCATGTTCTAACCCAATGCAAGGAAGCTAAAAACTGTGAAAAAAGGGTTAGAAGAGGCCAAGCACAGTGGCTCATGCCTATAATCCCGACACTTTGGGAGGCTAGGCAGGCAGATCACGAGGTCAGGAGTTCGAGACCAGCCTGACCAACACAGGAAAACCCCATCTCTACTAAAAATACAAAAATTAGCCAGGCGTGGTGGCACACATGAGTAATCCCAGCTACTCAGGAGGCTGAGGCAGGAGAATCACTTGAACCCAGGGAGGCAAAGGTTGAAGTGAGTCGAGATCGCACCATCGCACTCCAGCCTGAGTGACAAAGCAAGACTCCATCTCAAAAAAAAAAAAAAAGATGGGGGGTGGGTTAGAGAAATTGCTAACTTGAGTAACCAGTTTAGAGAAGAACATAAATGACCTGATGGAGATGAAAAACACAGCATGAGAATGTCATGAAACATACACAAGTATCAATAGCCAAATCAGTCAAGCAGATAAAAGGATATCAGAGATTGAAGATCAACTTAATGAAATAAAGCATGAAAACAAGGTAAGAGAAAAAAGAATGAAAAGGAATGAATAAAGCCCTCAAGAAATATAGGACTATGTGAAAAGACCAAACCTACAATTGATGAGTGTACCTGCAAGTGACAGAGAGAATAGAACCAACTTGGAAAACACACTTCAGGATATTATCCAGGAGAACTTCTCCAACCTAGCAATACAGGCCAACATTCAAGTTCAGGAAATACAGAGAACACCACAAAGATACTCCTCGAGAACAGCAACCCCAAGACACATAATCATCAAATTCACCAAGGCTGAAATGAAGAAAAAAAATGTTAAGGGCAGCCAGAGAGAAAGGTCAGGTTGCCCACAAAGGGAAGCCCATCAGATTAATGGCGGATCTTTCAGCAGAAACCCTACAAGCCAGAAGAGAGTGGGGGCCAATATTCAACATTTTTAAAGAAAAAACTTTCAACCCAGAATTTCATATCCAGCCAAATTAAGCTTCATATATGAAGGAGAAATAAATTCCTTTATAGACAAGCAAATGCTGAGAGATTGTGTCACCACCAGGCCTACCTTACAAGAGCTCCCGAAGGAAGCACTAAACATGGAAAGGAACAACCAGTACCTGCCACTGAAAAAACATACCACATTGTAAAGACCATCAACACTATGAAGAAACTGCATCAACTAATGGGCAAAATAACCACCTAGCATCATAACGACAGGATCAAATTCACAATAACAATATTAACCTTAAATGTAAATGGGACAAATGCCCCCAATTAAAGAACACAGACTGGCAAACTGGATAGTCAAGACCCATCAGTGTGCTGTATTCAGGAGACCCATCTCATGTGCAAAGACATACATAGACTCAAAATAAAGGGATGGAGGAATATTTACCAAGCAGATGAAAAGCATAAAAAGCAGGGGTTGCAATGCTAGTCTCTGATAAAAACAGACTTTAAACCAACAAAGATTTTTTTAAAAAGACAAAGAAGGGCATTACATAATGGTAAAAGGGATCAATGCAACAAGAAGAGCTAACTATCCTAAATATATAGGCACCCAATACAGGAGCACCCAGATTCATAAAGCAAGTTCTTAGAGACCTACAAAGAGACTTAGACTCCCACACAATAATTGTGGGAGACTTTAACACCCCACCATCAATATTAGAAAGATCAATGAGACAGAAAATCAACAAGGGTCTTCAGGACTTGAACTCAGCTCTGAACCAAGCAGATCTAATAGACATCTACAGAACTCTCCACTCCAGATCAACACAATATACATTCTTCTCAGCACCACATCATACTTATTCAGAAATTGACCACATAATTGCAAGTAAAACACTCCTCAGCAAATGTGAAAGAACAGAAATTCATAAGAAACAGTCTCTCAGACCACAGTGAAATCAAATTAGAATTCAGAATTAAGAAACTCACTCAAAACTGCAAACCACATGGAAGCTGAACAACCTGCTCCTGAATGACTACTGGGTAAATAATGAAATGAAGGCAGAAATAAAGATGTTCTTTGAAACCAATGAGAATGAAGACACAAAATACCAGAATCTCTAGGACACATTTAAAGCAGTGTGTACAGGGAAATTTATAACACTAAAAGCCAACAGGAGAAAGCAGAAAAGATCTAAAATTGACATCCAAACAGCACAATTAAAAGAACTAGAGAAGCAAGAGCAAACACATTCAAAAGCTAGCTGAAGACAAGAAATAACTAAGATCAGAGCAGAACTGAAGAAGATAGAGACATGAAAAGTCCTTCAAAAAATCAATGAAACCAGGAGTTGTTTTTAAGATTACAAAATAGATAGGCCACTAGCCAGAATAATAAACAAAAAAGGAGAGAAGAATCAAAAAGAAGCAACAAAAAATGATAAAGGGGATATCATCACTGAGCCCATAGAAATACAAACTACCATCAGAGAATACTATAAACACCTCTATGCAAATAAATGAGAAAATCTAGAAGAAATGGATAAATTCCTGGACACATAGGAATGTGTCCTGGACACCCTCACAAGTCTAAACTAGGAAGGAGTGGAATCCCTGAATATTGGTAGGGATTTTTGGTTAGGCTATTGCAATAGCCTACCAACCAAAAAAAGCCCGGGACCAGATGGATTCACAGCTCTATCAGAGGTACAAAGAGGAGCTGGTACAATTCCTTCTGAAACTATTCTAAACAAAAGAAAAAGAAGAGGGACTCCTCCCTAACTCATTTTATGAGGCCAGCCATCATCCTGATACCAAAACCTGGCAGAGACACAACAAAAAAGGAAAATTTCAAGCCAGCATCCCTGATGAACATCAATGCAATGAACCTCAATAAAATACTGGCAAACCAAATCTAGCAGCACATCAAAAAGCTTATCCACCACAATTAAGTTGACTTCATCCGTGGGATGCAATTCTGGTTCAACATACACAAATCAATAAACATAATCCATCACATAAACAGAACCAATGACAAAAACCACATGATTATCTCAATAGATGCAGAAAAGGCCTTTGATAAAGTTCAGTACCGCTTCATGCTAAAAAGTCTGAATAAATGAGAGACTGATGGAACGTATCTCAAAATAATAAGAGCTGTTTATGACAAACCCACAGCCAATGTCATACTGAATGGGCAAAAACTGGAAGCATTCCCTTTGAAAACTGGCAAAAGACAAGAATGCCCTCTCTCACCACTCCTATTCAACATAGCATTGGAAGCTCTGGCTAGGGCAATCAGGCAAGAGAAAGAAAGGGTATTCAAATAGGAAGAGAGGAAGTCAAATTGCTTGCACATGACGATTGTATATTTAGAAAACCCCATCACCTCAGCCCCAAATCTCCTCAAGCTGATAACTTTAGCAAAGTCTCAGGATACAAAATCAATGTGCAAAAATCACAAGCATTCCTATACACCAATAGTAGACAAACACAGAGCCAAATCATGAGTGAATACCCATTCACAATTGCTACTAAGAAAATAAAATACCTCGGAATACAGCTTACAAGGGATGTGAAGGACCTCTTCAAGGAGAACTACAAACCACTGCTCAAGGAAATAAGAGGGGACACAAACAAATGGAAAAAACATTCCATGCTCATGGAGAGGAAGAATCAACATCATGAAAATGGCCATACTACCCAAAGTAATTTATAGACTCAATGCTATCTCCATCAAGCTAGCATTGACTTTCTTCACAGAACTAGAAAAAACTACTTTAAATTTCACATAGAACCCAAAGAGCCCACATAGCCAAGACAATACTAAGCAAAAAGAACAAAGCTGGAGGCATCACGCTGCCTGACTTCAAACTATACTACAAGGCTACAGTAACCAAAACAACATGGTACTGGTACCAAAACAGATATATAGACCAATGGAACAGAACAGAGAAATAATGCTACACATCTACAACCATCTGATCTTTGAGAAACCTGACAAAAACAAACAATAGGGAAAGGATTCTCTATTTAATAAATGGTGTTGGGAAAACTGGCTAGCCATATGCAGAAAACAGAAACCAGACACCTTCCTTACAGCTTATACAAAAATCAACTAAAGATAGATTAAAGACTTAAACATAAGACCTAAAACCATAAAAACTCTAGAAGAAAATATAGGCAATACCATTCAGGACATAGACATGGGCAAAGACTTCATGACTAAAACACCAAAAGCAATGGCAACAAAAGTCAAAATTGACAAATTGGCTCTAATTAAACTAAAGAGCTTCTGCACAGCAAAAAGAAACTATCACCAGAGTGAAAAACCAACCTACAGAATGGGAGAAAATTTTTCCAATCTATCCATCTGACAAAGAGCTAATATCCAGAATCTACAAGGAACTTAAACAAATTTACAAGAAAAAAAAAACCCCATCAAAATGTGGGCAAAAGATATGAACAGACAATTCTCAAAAGAAGACATGTATGCATCCAACAAACATATGAAAAAAAGCTCATCATCACTGTCTTTAGAGAAATGCAAATCAAAACCACAATGAGATACCATCTCACGCCAGTTAGAATGGCCATCATTAAAAAGTCAGGAAGCAACGGATGCTGGAGAGGATGTGGGGAAATAGGAAAGCTTTTACACTGTCGGTGGGACTGTAAATTAGTCCAACCATTGTGGAAGACAGTGTGGCAATTCCTCAAGGATCTAGAACCAGAAATACCATTTGACCCAGCAATCCCATTACTGGGTATATATCCAAAGGATTATAAATCATTCTACTCTAAGGACACATGCACAAGTGTGTTTATTTCAGCACTGTTCACAATAGCAAAGACTTGGAACCAACCCAAATGTCCATCAATGATAGACTGGATAAAGAAAATGTGGCACATATACACCATGGAATACTATGCAGACATAAAGAAGGATGAGTTCATGTCCTTTGCAGGGATGAAGCTGGAAACCATCATTCTCAGCAAACTAACACAGGAACAGAAAACCAAATACCACATGCTCTCACTCATAAGTGGGAGTTGAACAATGAGAACACATGGACACAGGGAGGGGAACATCACACATTGGGACCTGTCAGGGGGTGGGGGGCTAGGGGAGGGATAGCATTAGCAGAAATATCTAATGCAGATGATGGGTTGATGGGTGCAGCAAACCACCATGGCACATGTATGCCTATGTAACAAACCTGCATGTTCTGTACATGTATCCCAGAACTTAAAGCATAATTTTAAAAAAATTTGAGGTATAAGTACATATGTTTGTTACATATTTATTTGTATGTATTAATAACAACATAGTTTCATAAGCAATATAAATGCTCCCAAATAAAGAAATAATTAAATTATGGAATACAAAAGGAATATTAACTTGAAAATTTTTGTGATATCAACATAAATACAATTGAAGAATGCATGGGAAAATGACGGTACAATACGTGAGAGTATATACATATTTGATAAGATTCAAAATGTGTAAAAAAATTTGCATATAAAGATAAAAATAATAACTGAAAAAATACTCTGATTCTCTTTGTGATTTAAAGAAATAATTTTATTATTTTTACCAAAAAATGATGAAAACTTTACGGTATACAGTAAATACAAATTTGAGGAAAAAAAAGTCACTCAAAATCCATATTCCAATATATTATCATTAATCTCAGATGATCATAATTCCAGATATTTCTGTGTTTATGACTTTGCATGTGTGCATATGTATGTATATAACATAATTAAAAGTATTATAATATAGATATACCTTTAAATTAAATGTAATAAATGTAATTGTACATGAATTTAACAGAAAAATATTAGGCAAATAAAAAGACCCATTAGACTACAGAAAACAGGTTTTTTACTACATGAAGTGTATCTCTTAAAATATCTCTATTAAAATGGAAAGGATGGAAGATCATTAAGAAGCTAGGTCATTTTTTCTTTACTATCATGTTTTCATTTTGGATAATGTCATTTGAGTCTCTATGATAAAAATGTCAGAATTCACACTGTTATACTTTACTCTCTCCTCCACATTCAGGTTGTTTGCTTTGTGATTTTCACATTACCAAGTATATAACATTTGTGTTCTAATTTGTAATCACCATATTCACAGTATATCTTCATTCTATATTTATGCTCACCACCTGCCCAGTAACCAGAACTCTTCTATAGCCATTTTCTTTATGTGGATTCATCACTTCATAGTCTAGACCTTTTTTTCCAGCAAGTGCTAACAAATCTTGATTTTTTTCATTCTTGCATACTTGAGATAATGAGATGGTATGTATACCCAAAGGATAGCTTTACTGGGTATAAATTTGCTTTGAGTTGTACTACTGTGACCTAAAGTCTTATTCTCTTCCACTGCAAAATATTCATCCCCATTTAAACTTCCACATCACTGAGCATATTGTCCAGCACTTCAAACGAAGTACAGTAACTTAAACTCTCTGAGACACTGCCTGAGTAGAGGTATAAACCAGCAAGGAACACTGGTATTAGTCGTCGGTGAAAAAGCAGTTTCTATTTCTGTATTCATTACTAACTCTTACACCTCTCGGAGTTCCCTTCAGCCGAGAGGTGCCACTATTCTAATAAATGTTTATACTGCAAATACTAAACTATAATATTCTACAAATATTAAATAGACTTACATTTTTAAGAGTCCATATCTGATTCTTAATCTCAACTCTTTGTAGACCTTTAACTACAGTTTCTCCCTTTGTAGAATATAAAAATAGGACTATAGATAATCTCTACAGTATATGGCTTAAATTCAAATACCCAGGTAGTACACTTGGATAAAATGATCTGAGTCTTATTGCAATGGCATCTTAAACTATATTTTTAACACAAGTACTCAGTATTCATTTCTACAAACACATGTTCTCTTACTTTTAATGAAAAATAAAGTCCTTTCAGTTCATCTTTTATTTTTCCACTTTGATAAAGAAACATAATATGATTTTATTTTTAATTCTACTACAAAAATAATAACAGCAGCATACGCAATTGATAAATGTCACTGCCACTCACCCTCAGTGTTGGCCAGACCAAACTGGAGACTGAGGCAAACTAAAGAATCCCTGCCTACCCTATTCAAAAGGGGCAGCTGCTCCTTACTTCCAGCAAAGTGTTTTCAGTTCTGTTTGTTTTGTTCTCACAAGAGAAGCTAGAAATCTCTATTTTTGTATGGAATCTCCCAATTTAGAAATGTTAGCAACTGCTACAAATATTTTAAAATCCTGCATGAACCAAAAATGTCTTAAAATGCCAATGAATATGTGGCCTAAAGACTGCTAAGTTTGTAATTTCTTTTCTAAAATGTCTCCAAGTCTAACAGGTAATAAATGTCTTCACTCAGAGTGGAGATAGAGGGTGAGTACGATACAATTATTCTGCTGTGAGTGGTTCTGATCTCTATTCTTATATAGCACTGGACTATGCAAATGAGTCTCTCTGATCCTTCACTAAAGAAATAATACTGTGTGCAAAGCACCTGCTGAATACAGCGGAGGGACTCAAAGATGATTTGTGTGGGTTACACGCTATGCAGCAGACCAGGCCTTTGAGCTTTATCATACAAAGAGACAGTACTTAGCTTTCTGATTTTTAATAACCATGTACTCTAGTGGTTTCTAGCAAACAAATCACTTTCACATATGTCTCACAGGATGCTCATATCAACTGAGAAATAGAGAGCTGAGGTTGGTGTTTCCATTGCACAGATAAGCAAATAATTCAGCAATTGCTAAAGACTTATCTAATGTCATAGAGTTAATAAGTAGGAGAGTTGGGACTCAAAATCTTGTCTTCTGATTCACAATTCTTTGATTTCTTCTTTTTCTGATACACCACACTGGCTCACCCTAATCTGCACGGTTGAATGCCCTTATGAGGCAGTCAGGTAGAGTCAGTCCACTTTCATAGAGAGAGAAAAACAAATATGCCATATAGGACTTTAATTCATAATCCTATTCATTTAGATCTCATGCTGAAACCACCAAACACATTGGCCATTCTTATTGTACTTATAAATCCAAGATCTATGGTGCCTTTTTCAACATCAATGTGCCATCAGTAGATCTTTAATCTTTTAATACAGAATTACTGCAATCTTTTTTAAAAAAAAAAAAAAGTCTCTCTTATGAGTTTGGTGCAGTGACAAGGTCCTAGACCATGAAAATCATGTAAGGTATGATTATTACTGATTGAAAACTGTTATCAATTTCTGCTTTCACCCAAGATGGATTAATAGGGACTAGAGTTACTCTCTCACCGAAACTAAAACCCCTAGACAAAATACATATAAAGAATGGTTTCCAAGACATTAGACAACTGAGGAAAATGATCCTGAGAGATGGGAAACAAATAAGATGAGCCCCATGATTGCTCTTTCTGCCTTGAAGAACTTTTAAGCTATGCCAGAGGCAATCCACACAGAGCCCAGTGGGTTCCCTGACTGGAGACTAAGAGATTGGGCAAACCAAGGTGCCTAGAGTTCACAGGGCAGAGAATTGTAAAGGGGAGAGCTAAAGAAGGAATTCCAGAGATCTGCAGATGGTCTGCCTCAAGTATTCAGCACAGTACTGGTCAGCATGTGTGTGAATGAAAAAACCGAAGGTCAGGAACCGACATGAAAGGATTAAAGGGAGCAATACAGAATGCTCACAGAGAGCTGGGAATAAAGCCTGTTGCTACCACCCACACCAAGAAACCTGATTAACTATAGGACGTTGAATAAATAACTCAGAAAGGACCTGCTTCGGTAGTGGAGAATAATATGCCCTAGAATAAAAATTGCTCTGGTCTCAGCTAGCAAAACTTAAAAGCAAGACCTGAAAGAATAAAACTGTTTCCAAGTTAACTAACTCTCTTCCAGAAAAAAACTCAAGAATATTTACAGGGAAACAAAATATTCAGCACCTAACAAAGTAAAACTCACAGTGTCTGTCATCCAATAAAAAATTACCAGGCACGAAAATAAGCAGGAAAACATATAAACATCTCTTTCTATAATGAGGAGAAAAATCAACCAATTAAAATTGACCCAGAACTCACATGAATTAGAAGACTAAATCAGCAAAACATTATAACATATACTCCATATATGCAGAAAAGTAGAGGAAAGATTTAAAATGTTAACTAGTGACATGGAAGGAAATTTTTAAGACCAAATCAAACTTTCATGTCTTAAGACATGAAAACTACAATACTTGAGATAAAAAATATACTGAATGTGATTAACGGCAGATTAGACATTACAGAGGAAAAATATTATCAACTTGTATATCAACAGAAACTACCCAATATGAAACAGAGAAAATAGATTCAAAAACAAAACAAAGCTTGAGGTGATCTAACATCTCTGTACTGAGGGATGCCTGAAAGTGTGGGGGAGGGAGTTAGGAAAAAATGTTTTAATGGCCTAAATATATCTATATTTTATGAAAACTATAAGCCCACTATATTAGTTTGCAGAGACTGCCATAACAAACTACCACAAATTGGGTGGTTTAAAAAATAGAAATGGATTGTCTCACAATTATGGAGCCTAGAAGTCTGAAATCAAGATGTTGGCAGGGTTGGTTCCCTTTGAAGGCTATGAGGAAGAATCTATTACATGCTTCTTCCTTAGATTCTCAGCATATAGAAGCATCACTCCAGTTTCTGCCTTCATCTTCACATGCATTTTCCCTGTCTAAATATCTGTACCCAAAGTTCCCCCTTTATCAGCACATCAGTCATATTGAAATGGGGCTCAGCCTATTAACCTCATCTTAACTAATTACACTTGCAACAACCTTATTTCTAAATAAGGTCACCTTCTGAATACCATCAGTTAAGATGTCAACATATGAATTTGGGGAGTACATAATTTAATCCATAACACCACATCTGTAGAGCCAAGAAACTCAACAAATTGCAGACATAGGAAACATTAAGAAAACTACACTATGGTATATCATAATTAAATTACTCAAAAAAACAGCCAAAGAAAAAATAAATATATATATGCAAATGTATATATACATATATTCATGTGTATGTGTATAACTATAGTTATGTATATATACAGTGTGTATATATACATGTGTACATATGTATATATGCATATATGTGTGTGTATATACTATATATGTGTGCATATCTGTGTGTGTATATGTGTGTGTATATATGTATATGCATATATATACACACACAAATATCTATAACATACATGGGAACAAAAATATGAATGACAGGAAATTTTTTATCAAAATACGACAAGACAACAATAGAACAACAAGTTTAAAGTGATGGAAATGAAGTTAACCTAGAATTTTATGCCCAGCAAAAAATATCTTTTAAAACTAAAGATGAGGCCAGGCACAGTGGCTCATGCCTGTAATCCCAGCACTTTGGGAGATCAAGGCAAGTGGATTACTTGAGGTCAGGAGTTGGAGACCAGCCTGGCCAATATGGCAAAAACCTTGTCACTACTGAAAATACAAAAATTAGCCACATGTGATGGTGCGCGCCTGTAAGCCCAACTACTTGGGTGGCTGAGGCATGAGAATTGCTTGAACGCAGGAGGCAGAGGTTACAGTGAGCTTAGATCACAACACTGTACTCCAGCCTGGGTGACAGAGCAAGACTCCTGTCTAAAAATAAGTAAGATGAAATAAAGTGTTTTCCAGACATATAAAACCTAAAAGAAATTAATATCAACAGATCTTCCCTGCAAGATATGCTAAAGAAAATCCTTGAGGCAGAACAATAGCAAATGAAAACATGGATCTATACAAAAGAATAAAGAGCACTGGAAATGGTGATTGTGTGGGTAAATACATGAGATATTGTTCTTAATAGTGAAATCTCTTTAAAAAGTAATTTGATTATCAAACTGAAATAATTGTGGGCTTTTTAATATATGGGAAATAAAACATATGACATTAGCACACAGGCTGGGAAGGGAGAAATGGAAGTATACTATTGTAAGTTTATTTTGCCATAGGTGAAGTAACCTAATTTTACTTTAAGGTAGACTGTAATAAGTTAAAGACATATAGTATAATGCTTAAAGCAAGTTAAAAAGAGAAAGAGAGAGAGAGAGTTATGGCTTATAAACCAATGAAAATATAACAAATAATTAACCCAAAAGAAGACAAGACCAAAAGGGAAAGGAGAACAAATAACGGGATAAATAAACAATCAAATATTCTGTTTGAATAAAGAAAGTAAAGAAAAAAGGAACAAAAACCAAATAGTAAGAAAGTAGATTTAAATCTAAACATATTAATCCTATTAAGTGGCAATAGTCATAATACCCAATTAAACAGCAGAGATTGTAAGATTGGATAAAAAACCAAGACCTGGCCAGGCACAGGCTCGCGCCTGTAATCCCAGCACTTTGGGAGGCCAAGGCGGACAAATCACAAGGTCAAGAGATAGAGACCATCCTGGCCAACGTGGTAAAACACCATCTCTACTAAAAATACAAAATTTAGCTGGGCGTGGTGGCGGGCGCCTGTAGTCCCAGCTACTAGGGAGGCTGAGGCAGGAGAATCGCTTGAACCCAGGAGGTGGAGGTTGCAGTGAGCTGAGAATGTGCCACTGCACTCTGGCATGGCAACAGAGTGAGACTCTATCACAAAAAAAAAAAAAAAAAAAAAGCAAGATCTGACTATATGCTGCCTATAAGAAACTCTTTAAAAATAACTATTGGGTACTATGCTTATCACCCAGGTGATGAAATTATCTGTACACCAAAACCCTGTGACACGCAGTTTATCTATATAACAAACCTGCACGTGTATGCCATAAAAGTGAAAAAAAATGAAATGAAGATAATGGAAATCTGTGGGCCTAGTAGACACTCAAGGCTGCCTCTGTTCTAGTCCAAAGATGAAGTGGTTTTCTAGATCAGTCTAGAAGGAAATCTATCAGCCACCATTTCCCAAATGCTCGCAGTTTGCATTCGACCGCAAGGGTATCTCCTCTACTTGTAGCCCACCACCAATCACTGCAGCAATTTCGACCTTTTCTATACACATCACCTTTATTATTTTTACTTAATATTGTTTCAGCTTACTAAATTTTGGCTTTAATAAATTTATTTTAAAAAGAAAACTTTACATTCCCATAGGAAAAACAATAAGCATTTTGTAGAGTTACATTAAACCTCCAGAACAGGTAAATCTATAGAGAGAGAAAGTAGATCAGCAATTACCTAGGGATGTGGGGAAGGGGGATTTGAAGGATGATAGTTAAGGGTTATAGGGTTTCCTCTTGAGGTAAGAAAAATACTCGAGAATTGCTATGAGGGATGCACAACTCTGATACACAACTCTGTGAATATACTAAAAACCATTGACTATACACTTCCAATAAATCAATTGTGTAGGATGTAAATTGTATCTCAAAACAAAAGCTGTTTTAAAAAAGTTAATATAATGCCCTCACTTTAAAATGAAGGAGAAGTTACAGGAATGTGATTTCTTTTTTAAAGAAAATAAAAGTCAAAATTCTACTTAGACCCTGTAGTCTCCCTGCTGACAGTTCTGAGGGCCTACCTTCTCTGTTAAGAAGGAAATGCAAAAATGAACTCATTTTTATACACACTAGAAGGGCTATACTAAGAAAATGTAGACAATAACAAGTGTTGACAAATTATAATCCTTATAACATTGCTGGTGGGAATATAAAATGGTGCAGCAACTATGGAAAACAGTTTGGTCCTCCCTCTGTGTTAAACATAGAGTCATCATATGACCCAGGAACTCTACTCCTAGGTATATACCCAAGAGAACTAAAAACATGTCCACACAAACACATGTATACAAATGTTCATAAGACTATTACTCATAATAGCCAAAAAGTAAAATCAGATAAATGAACAAACAAAATATCTATACAATGGCATATTATTCAACCATGAAAATGAATGGAGTACTGATACATCCTACAACATGGAAGAATCTTCAAAATATTATGCTAAAGCAAAAGGAAGTCAGTCAGACACACAAAAACCCTACATATTATATTATTCTATTTATAAGAGATGACCAGAACAGGCAAACTACAAGAGACAGAAAGTAGATTAGTGGTTGTCTGGGACAGGGCTAGATATTAGGGTGAAATGAAAGTGACTGCTACTATATATGATGAGGTTTTTTTGGGGGGGGGGGGCGATGAAATTGTCCTAAAATTGATTGTAGTGTCAGTTGCACAACTGTGTGAATCTAGTAAAAAAAAAAAATTATAAAATTTCAATTGGTAAATGTATGACATGTGAATTATATCTCAATAAAGTGATTAAATAAAATTTTAAAACACATGATTGCCAAAAAAAGAACTTTTTTTAACATAAAGACACAAATGGGTCAAATGTAAAAGGATGGATTAGCACATACCATGCTAACATTAATCAAAAGAAACCTAGGATCATTATATTAATATCAGACAAAATATATTCTAAAGCAAAGAATGTTACTAAGGATAAATAAGGTCACTTCAAAATAATAAAGGGATAGATTCATTAAGAGAAAATAACAATCCAAAACATTTACATGTTTAGTAATACATCTTCAAAATACATAAAGCAGAAATGTATAGAACTGCAAAGAGAAATAGATTAATCCACAATTATAGAGTTTCATACCGTTATTAAAATTGAACAGCAATTTGTAGAACAAGCAAATCAAAAAGCAGATTTAAATTTAGTAAGAATATAGATGAACAAAATGTATTAAACGATTTGATCTAATTGACACTGATACCCAAAACCAGAATAACATGTTCTCTTCAGGACACAGAGAATACATTTCAAGATAGAGCATACAATGGGCCATAAAGCAAATCAAAAGAGATTTTAAAAGATTCCAGTCATATAAGGCATGTTTTCTGAAAACAATGGAATTAAATTAGAAATAAATAACAGAAAGATAACTAGAAAATAACTAAATATCTAAAAAGTAATTAATATGGTATCTTAAAAAATTCATGGGTCAATGAAAAAATTAAAAAGGAAATTAGCTATCACATAGGAAGTTACCATGAATATTTTAACTGAATGAGATTGAAACCATAACATATCGAAATCTATAGGATATCACTAACATGATATTTAGAGGAAAATATATAGCACAAAATATCTATAGTAGAAAAAGAGAAAATCAATTATCTCAGTTTCTACCATAAGAAACTAGAAAAAAAAGACCAGAGTAGAAATCAAAGAAATAGAAAACAATAGAGAAAACCAATAAAATTAAAAGCTAGCTCTTTTAAAAGATCAATAAAATTGATATACCTCTAGCCAGAGTGATCAAAGGAAAAGGACAGAAGACACAAGTTACCAAAATCATGAGCAAAAGAAGTGACATCATTACTGAGTCATTCTACAGGTATTAAAAGGAAAATAGCAGAATATTATAAAAGCTTTATACCAAAAACAAAGGTCATTCAGATGAAAAGGATAAATTCCTTGACAGACACAAGCTACCTATGTTTGTTCATGTAGAAATAGATAAACTGAATTGTCATGTAGCTATTAAACAAATTGGACTTATAATTCAAAATGTTCCCAAATGAAAACTCCAGGCCCAAGATGGCTTCAATGATAAATTCTACCAAACACTTAAGAAACAATACCAATTATACACAAACTCTTTAGGAAAACTAAGTAGAAGACTAGAATACTTCCCATCTCATTTTGTGAGGCAAGCATTATCATAATACTCAAACCAGATGAAGACATAACATGAAGAAAAACTACCAATATCCCTTGTGAACATGAATACAAAAATTCTTAACAAACTTTTAGCATATTTAGTCCAATAACATATAAAAAGAATAATACATCATGACCGAAGTGAGATGAGTCCCAAGAACAAAAGCATATATCCATACAAACATGGTAGTACACAAATATTCAGGTCAGTTTTATAATAGCTAAAAAGTAGAAACAACCTAAATGTTTAAGAAGTGAATGGATAAACAAATTCCATGCAATGAGATACTACTCAGTAATGAGAATAAATGAATTATTGATACATATACCAACACAAATGAAGCTCCAAATAATCATGTTAAAAGAAACCAGTCCAAAAAAAAAAAAGTACAACCATTTGCAGGAATGTAAATTAGTAGAGTCCCTGTCTGTAGAAGAAGAATACAGAGGTTCCTCAAAAAGCTAAAAATAAAAATAAAACTACCACCACTGGATATATACCCAAAGAAAAAAGAAAATCAGTATATAGAAGATACATCTACACTCCCATGTTCATTGCAGTCAAGATATGGAATTAACCTAAGTACCCATTAATGGATGAGTGTACTAAAAAAAGGTGGTACATAGACACAATAGAACATTATTCAGCCATAAAATAGAATGAAATCCTGTCATTTACAATATGGATGGAACAGAACATCATGTTAAATGAAATAAGCCAGGCACAGAAAGACAAATATGGCATATTCTCACTTATATGCGAGAGCTGCAAAAAAAAAAAAAAAAAAAAAAAAAAATGAACTCATGGAGATAGACAGTAGAATGATGGTTACCAGAAGCTGGGAAGGGTAGTGGGACAGGAGGATAAAGAGGAGTTGGCTAACGGGTACAAAAAGACAGAGAGAAGAAATAAGATCTATTGTTTCATAGCACAATAGGGTGACTATAGTTAATAATGTATTGTATATTTCAAAACAACAAAAGATTAGAATTGAAATGCTCTTAATATAAAGAAATGATCAAAACTTAAGGTAATGGATACTCCAGCTACCATGATTTGATCATTACACATTGTATGCTTGTAGCAATGTACGTGTACCCCATAAATACGTACAACTATGTCTCCATAATAATCAAAAGTGAAATTTTTTTAAGTACATACTGTACTTTATAATTTCATTTATACAAAATTCTAGAAAATACAAACTAATCCATAGTGACAGAAAGCAGGTGAGTGAGTGCCTGGAGATGAGGAAAGGGTGAAGCGGCCCTGAGAATGGGTGGAGTAGAAAGAAGGGATTAAAAAGGGACATGAAGAGACTTTTGGGGTAATAGATATGTTCATTAGCTTTGCAGTAGTAACAGTTTTATAGATGTATACATATGCCAGAACATATCATATTATACACTCTATATATACGTGTGCAGGAAGTTTTTATGTGAATTATACCTCAGTGAAGAGATTTTAAACAAAAGTGTTACCACAATACTTCAATTTATAACCACACTTCAGTAAGGCCCATTCTAAATGGGGATAAACTCTATACATGCCAGGATTATTTAAAAAACAAGATATGGAAACTTTGCAAAAGTCACACATCAAGTCTGCACCAATGCTGGGCTGAAAAACATCTAACCCTACTCCACTGGGAAGACTGGGTTGTCTTGGACATCAAGCATTGCCAATATCCCTTATAAATACCAAAGCTTCCCAAAGTAAGTTTTGAACAACACTAGATTTGCAGAGGGTGAGTAAATGTGATGTGACAAAAAAAGCATTTTGAGGTCAAAAAAGCATGGGAAACTTTCAACCAAATGGTATTCTTTAACAACAGGACTTTCCAAACTCTTTCACATGCAGTGTGTATTTTAACTCTGTACAGCCCTGATGTGTATATAGAATTTCCCTAAAGTATTTGGTGATAGAGTTCTTGTGCTCAGACTTTTTCCCAGGAGGTGTATCCCATCTAGCTGTCTTTGGGACATTCTTTTTTTTTTTTTTTTTTTTTAATACTTTAAGTTCTAGGGTACATGTGCACAATGTGCAGGTTTGTTACATATGTATACATGTGCCTTGTTGGTGTGCTGCACCCATTAACTCGTCATTTACATTAGGTATATCTCCTAATGCTATCCCTCCCCCCACCCCCCTCCCCATGATAGGCCCTGGTGTGTGATGTTCCCCTTCCTGTGTCCAAGTGATCTCATTGTTCAATTCCCACATATGAGTGAGAACATGCAGTGTTTGGTTTTCTGTTTTTTATGAGCATTTCCAGGTTTCTCTCTGTCCTCTAGCTGTAGGCTGAGTAGCACTAAATGAGGGGAGATAAAGGGCAGGCAAAATAAAGTGTGATCATGCACATGCATATAGACTGTTTCCAATAGTTCAGGCAAAGCATGAAAATTCTGAAGCCAAAATTAAACTGATTTTGCATTTTCCATTGTTTCATTTGTCCAAGACACTAACAGAAAAAATTTCTTCTCAGCATGACGACACTCCCCTTCATGAGCACAGATAATCAATCAGTAGTTGGCTATCCCTGAAACAGAGTGACAGACTCAGCAGAGGAACAAAGAATGCCCATTAGGGGAGAGACAGACAGAGGAGGGGGCTTGGGAACCAAGTTAGGAGAGTTGATCACCCCACCAACAGCTACATCTCCAGGGACCCTACTTATTACCATAACCTTCATTTCACAAGGAGTTCACAGTCTGGGCACCTCCATCCATCTTGCAGTTGACAAGTGGCATCATAAATCTTCCTTTCACCTCTCAAAAGGGCCACAACTGAGCTAGAGTACCCCTCCTCAGCCTCTCCCTGCCTCCTGTCTCCAACCTAGGTGCTATTCTTCTCAAAGAGTCAAACAAAACCAAGCTGTCCCACGCAGCAGTAATAAAGCCTGACCTAAAGGAGCTGGGGGCTCAGACTCAGAAGAAAGGACAGCTGGGGACAGAACAATGCACTGGGCAAGAGAAAGCACATGAATATTCAAGTATGTTCAAGAGTTCTGAGAGTCTCTTAACCCCAAAGGGAAGCCTGACCACTCCTTCTCACTCCTTGAAGAGCTAAAATGACCAGCCAGATAATACTGAGCCCTTCAGACTTCCACTGTTAACCAAATAGAATTCCTGTGCTCAGAGGCCTGCTCAGATTCAAAAATGGAAAGTGAGAAGCCCCACTGGCAGAGCTATTCATCTGCCCCTAGCCTCAATTCCTTCTCCTGGGGCTTCTCTGAAGATTAGGGTTTGAAATGAAATGAATCATCTTGGGTCATCCCCGTTGGTTCTATTAATGAAAGAATTTATGATTACAGAAGAGACTTCCCCAGATATATAGAGGAGAAACCAGAGCAAGGACCTAACCCTCCTTACTTCACATCTGTTATACATTTCAAGAGACTGTATTAAGATCTTCTACCCTTGGGGGTCAGAGGACCCTCTGAGTTTCTAGATAAAGCTTCAAAGACATGTGCACACTTCCCAAAACAGGTTCTACAGTTTTCATTACACACATAAGGGAGTAGATAATAAAATTAAGAATCACTCTTTGCAACAGGGAGTAATTCAGTTCTCAAAGCAGAAAGAAGTTGGACTCAAATGACAGGTGCTCATTCAGGGACAGAAGGAAAAACAAATATAAGTAGGAATGTACTGAAGGAAGCTATGAGATGTAGATCTTGGTCTTGTATCTTCTCATCTCCTCTTTTAGCTTGCAGTCATTAATCTGGTCTTCCATATTCCTCTTCCCTTTCCTCACTTATATCCCATAATCAATATGTGCTTGTACTATATCCCATCTTTTTAAGCTTCGAGCTCTTTTTTTTATTATTATACTTTAAATTCTAGGGTACATGTGCACAGCGTGCAGGTTTGTTACATATGTATACTTGTGCCATGTTGGTGTGCTGCACCCATCAACTCGTCAGCACCCATCAACTCGTCATTTACTCTTTTTTGAAGAGCAGTCCATGCTAACATGTTATTGACTTACTAAGGTTTGTCTTCACATGAGTCTTAATTGCCTTAAACGAGTACATGATGGTGGAATATCAGATACTACAGCAATCTGGCTCAGGAGATATTTGTGTGGCAGAGGAAACCTTTCAGGGCTGCTCAGAGATGGAATTAATTCCCAAAGTCAGGGCAAAGAGTGAAAAGAATGCCTGATTCAAATTACTGAAAATAATTTGAAAACCCCATTAATCCCTCATTAGTAGAAAATAGTAAACATAATCTTTTATGCCAACACTGGAGAGCAATATGTACAGACATCAAACATGCTATATATAAAAATTTTATTTTTTCTTTAAGAGGTGGGGGTCTTGCTATGTTGCCCAGGCTGGAGTGCAGTGGCTATTCAAAGATGCAATTATAGCATACCATAACCTCAAATTCCTGGGTTCAAGCTATCCTTCTGCCTCAGCCTCTGAAGTAGCTGGAACTATAGATGCATGCCACTTGCCTGGCTAAAATTCAAATCTTTAAACACTGGCATATTGCTCAGTGAGGAGAAATGTTCACACTAAGAGAAACTATGAAAATCAAGACCAACTGCATTAATGTCTTCCATATCTTTCCATCCCAGTTTACCATGGAGCATTCCATCATAGGATGGAATGGTAAACATAATAGCCTTTACTACTTAAATTGTTGTTTTTCTCGTGCATGCATCTGCTGCTGTCGTCTTGTTTTGGCTAGGCATGTTTCTAGGTCTATACAATGCATCTTTGATGCAATCCCACATTGATAGAGTTGGTTGTAGGCTTCTGGCCACATAATAACTAGTAGTATTAGCCAAAAAACTCATCTGCTTTTAAAAGCCAACTTCTAGTGTCATCTCATATGGGTCCTTAGAGGAAATAATTTGTCAGTTCTTTTTCTCCCTCTAGTTTTTTAAAGAGGTGAATGAATAATGAAGTCACTGAACCTGGACTTACGTGGACTTAGGAAGCCTAAGTAACAGAAAGGGGATTGGCAGATAATTAGTAGACTTGAATTGCATTCCAGTTCTGCCAGAGACTCACTGGGGAATCCTGGAGCAGCCTTAATCTCTGTGTACCTCAGCATCTTCATCTATACAAGGAGAAGATTAATTCTGAGGAACCCTACATTTCTTTTTTCCAGCTCTAAAATATTGTGCTTCTAGGCCCAGCTCTGCCACTTGCTGAATAACCTTAGCCAGTATCTCTCCCTATCTCAGCTCAAATTCTGGCTGTTTTACTTCTAGCTGTATGACTCTGGGTCTTACCTAACCTCTTTATGACTCAGTACCATCATCTGTAAATAACAATATAAAAGCCCTGACCTCGCAGAATTACACGAGATGATCCACATAAAAAACTCAAATAGCACAACACAGACACATAGTAAGTGATGAATAAACAGAAGGCAATATTAAAATAAACAGAAGGAGTTGGGCCAGTAGTTCCCTAAGTCTCCGCTCTTCCCTGGGTCTACCGCCCATTTTGTAGTCAATCATGTTTGCCAACTACGGATGACCATCAAGTGTCATTGGGAATCAATCACTTGCTTAGACTCCAAATGTAAATGATATTCAGGCATCCAAAGGTAAAGGCTGATTTTGCCTCAGCGTAGAAAAGCCCACTGTTGTTCAACAGTTCAGGCAATATTGTTCCGAGGGTACAAACCTATCACCAAGAACTATAGGTCCAGATTCTGGTCACCGCCCATCACAATGTGAGACCTTGAACAGCTCACACTGGTTCTGCATTTTATTACCTGTAGAAGACTTGTCACACCACACCTCATGAGAGACACAGATGAATTCCAAGTTAGAGAGAGATTTCCCTGACCCCAGCCCTCACTATTAGTCACTCTACAGATTGCCACAAAGAGCAAGGTATGGGTTTTGCCGTGTTCGTGATATGGAAAATCTCTATTTGTGATGCAATTTGTGTGATCCCTGCCTCAACTCTACAAAGGAGGCTGAGCAGATAGTACCCCTGGTCACAGTTGGCCCAGGGATGTGACACCATTCACACAGGTCACAGACTAAACTATGCAGCAGCAAGAAGGCAAACCCAATTTTCTTAACTCCAAATTTAGTTCTTAGGCATTTATCTTATTTTCAACCACCTAACATAAAGGATCCATATCCCTCTCCCTCAACCGTCCAGTCCAAAATACCTCAGGTTCTCTATGGTGATTGGAAAATGCTCTAATAACTCAAGTCATGGAGCTCACCCATTCCTGACATCCCCAGCTCTTGCCTGATTCCTGACCTCTGCCTCATTCTGAATCATCCTAGATCTATGGGAATAACAGCTCTGTCCACCCTCCATCTGTCTCCTACCCTTTTAAAAAAAATGGGTTGAAAGAGCACCATTGCTGACCAGTTGTCCAGCTCCTAAAAGGCCACCCACCCACTCCCTTCTGCCTTCTTCCCGCCTCAGCCTGAGAGCCCAAAGGATTGCCTTAGCCGCCTCTGCATTGCGTCTATCCTCCCTCGCTTCCCCCCTCCCAATCCATGCGCTCACTCCCATTGCTAGGAGCATCATTGCAGAGCACTCTTCTGCCTGGACCAAGGGCTACAGGACTGCCAGGCAATGCCGGAGAAGGCGGTGGGAGTGGCAGATGGGATGGAGGGGGCTCAGCTCTCCGCTCAGGCCCCAACTGGAGGCCAGCAACCTCCATCTGCTGCGTTTCCGCAGCCACCCCACCCATGCGTCTCCTCCCGAGGACGTGCGCGTCTGTCTGGGCATTGGAATGGGGCTGCTCTACAGCCCTCAGCGAGATGTGATTACAACCAGCCCCTTCCCCACTTTTCTGGATGGGAACTGGACGCTTGGCAATGAGGCTGGGATGGAAATGTATCTGCGCTGCAGGAAGCCCAAATTTACAGAGAGAAAATTGATTCAATGTAGAAAAGGTGTGCATTAAACTGAGCCAGTTTCTAGTTAAAATTGTGCAGCTGGAGATTTGATGTCAACAACTTCAGCGTCTTGCCTCTGCACAGACTCTCGGCAATCCATCATGCCTTTTTCTCCCACCCAGGGACCTGATGTCTTCATATTGTCCTCCTCTCCCTTCACTAAAGTCTGCTTTCAGAAAAGGATCTTATATTTGTCCCTGAGTGAGAATGTCAGTCTGTTTTCTCTGCTATAAAGACTTCCATGCTTAGCCTCATCTCTCAATATGGATGCCAAGGTGGTCTTTCTTTGGGGCCATAGGATGAATTATAAATAAATGACCAGGGACTAGAGAAGGAAGTACCCAGACTTGTGGAATCTTAAGCAAGACAGTTCACTTCTCACAGTTTCATCTGACCAGCAGGCATGATAAGATCCAACAGGTCTATCTCATGGGGCTGTTTTGTCATCAGATAATTTGCTGACAATATACAGTAATTAGAAATCTGAGTTTAAATCATACATACCTGAGTTTAAATTGTGGCCCTAGCTGTGTGACCTAAAGCAAGTCACCTACCCACTCTAAGGCTCCGCTTGCTTATCTGTAATTGCCAGGATAATTAAATTTTAAATACTTCACAGGGTTGGAAGAACTGACAATAGACCTTATATTATGTAATGGTTAAAAGCATGAACTCTGTAGTCATACTATGTAGGTTTAAGCTAAACTCTACTATCTACCAGCTGTGTGACCTTGGAAAAGTCACTTAACCTCTCTGTCCTTCAATTTTATCCTCTGTAAAATGTCAATAATAATGGTACCTACTATGATTGGTATTTGTGAGTATTCAGTGATTTAAAATATATGTGAAGTATTTATAATAGTAGCTGGCACTGGCACATAATAAGAATTAGTAAATATTAATGATTATTTGTGTTTTATTTAAATAAAGTCCTTTGTACCATCCCTGATACATAGCAAATGCTCAATAAATGACTGTTATCACTATAATAACCAAACATATAATAATGTCATCCCTCTAGCATAATCTTTATAATGGTGCCTCCCTCTCACACCACAACATGTGAGAATGACTGCAGTGCTTAAAAATCAAAACCACCAGGTTGGGACTAAGGCACACTCAGGATTTTCAGTGACTTGCAGGGCAGTGCTTAAGAGGCAGTGGAAAGAACAACTCACGTGCCCAATGTACTGGGGGTAGAGGGAAGGAAGGGGGTTGAAGAGAGAGAGACAGAAAGCAAAAGATGTGTGTTCTCACACATGAATTCTGCAGCTGGTGTGACCCTGCCTGCAATGTGTTTACCACCATGACAAAGTTCCCAACAGCCCTGCTAAAGCTTTTGGCCAAAAACCCAAGAATTTCGTGGATTCTCTATCCAATCTCCTTACTTACACATGCGGCAAATAAGACCCAGAGAGGGAAAGGTGCTTACCCAAAGTCACACAACTGATGAGTGACAGCCAGGACTAGAATGAGGACTTCCAGCCCCAAGTCCAAGGTAATATCTACTAGGCTATGTACCTAGAAATGGAAATTATGGCTCAAAGAAGTGGCCCAGCAGGTCCTAAAACAGGTCCTCTTAGAGGAAAATGTACAGGAAAGTCTTGTTTGGAGTAACAAAGTATACACTCATGTCTTCTCTCTGTTATGCAGTAAGTGCTCAATAAATGACTGCTGTTGCTATAATGCTCAAACATATAATAATGTCATCCTTCTGGCATTATCTTTGTAATGGTTCCTGCCCTTCACACCTCACCATGTGCGAATTACTCCAGTGCTTAAAAATCAAAGCCACAGGAGGTTGGCTTGAATGAGAGATGTCTATCCGCTCCACCATCCCTCCACTATCTTTTCTTCACTCGTGTGACCAGGTACTTCACAGGCATGCCCAAAAGACTGTCTAGCTATTACATTACATAGTGTCAATATAACAACATCCCTGAGGTGCTCCAGATGTCCATATCATTGGTATAACTGCTACAGCACTTACCCCCCAAAAAAGAGGGAGTCCCAGAAACAGCTAAGAGATAAAGAGAACAGTTACTCTGTGGCTATCAAAAATGATCTATTCCCATATTTATGATGTCTACCTTGGTTTGTTCTTATTGGCCAGATAGTCCTGGAGTTAATGTATTTCTATCCAGTAAAATGCAAAAAGGAAGCAGCTATAACTGCCACTGCTGTTGGCCCTCATACAGGCTTTTCTGTAAATGATACTAGAGCAAACAGCTTAAAGTGTTCTGCAAAGACACTTTCAAAGTGTCCACATTAGATCTCAGGCATCATTGCCTAGTTTCTTTACAAACCCCACCTCTAAAGCCAGTTCACTAACCCTTACTCCAGCCATGCTGTAAATTCCAATGATATATGTGTTAAATTGTCTCTGGTCTTTAGGTTAGGAATGCAGATAAAATCTAATCATTTAACAAGTCATTGCCAAACATCGTCATGTACAGGATTTCAAGAGAAGTTCAAAAACAAATACAATGCCGGGCCTTCTCTCAAGGAGCTAAAAGTTTGGAAGGGGAGATATAATATGTACTTACTAAAAATCTAGTGGAACTCTAAGGTGTATCTGCTTATTAGCCCTAATGTAGCCTTTGTCAACTTTCCACTAAAATAACCAGAAGACAGAGATAAACACACACAAAAAAAACACATAATGAAAAAGGAAAAAAAACAAAAAGACAACCTAGTAGAAATGTGTGTTCATTGTGAAGCAGCTGGTGTTCCTATAGGAAAACTTAAAGGCTTGGCTCAAGTTATCCAGATTTCATCTCATAGAACCCACTGTCTGCACTAACTCAAACCCAAGAAACCAAAAAACTGCTCTATTTTTAGAGCATGGATGCTGCTTACTGAGGGGATCAGAATACAGGGCTTGACACATGGTGTGCAGTAACCAATTCCTGCTAACTGAATAAATGAACAAGTTATTCCATTATCCATCCATTCTCATATAGCTACTCCTAATGTCTTAATTCTAAGTCCTTTGCAAGACCGTAACTCTCTGAGCATGAAGCAGAAGTGCCTTGCTATGGTTTGGATATAGTTTCTTTGGCCCCACCAAAATGCATGTGAAAATTTGATCCCCAATATGGCAGTGTTGGAAGGCAGAAACTAGTAGGAAGTGTTTGGTTCATGGGGAAGGATCCCTCATGAATAGGTATTTCCCTCCTGCAGGAGTGAGTTTCTGCTCTCACAGGAATTAATTACTTCCTGAGATAGTGGGTTGTTAGAGTCTGTCTTCCTCAGTTTCTCTCTCTTGCTTCCTCTCTCATCATGTGATCTCCTTGCACACATTGGCTTCCTTTCTGCTTTCTGCCATGAATTAAAGCAACCCAAGGCCCTCATCAGATGCAGCTGCCCAATCTTGAACTTTCCAGTCACCAGAATCATGAGCTAAATAAACCTCTTTTCTTTACAAACTGCCCAGTCTCAGGTATTCTGTTTTGGCAACACTAAATGAACTAAGACAGGCTGGAAATGGCAAATTGCATCCTAGAACATGTCTTTATGTATAATTGCTTTATATATAAAGTGATACAACCTGGGAAAGGAAAAAACAACAATTTCTGGTAGTACTATATGCTAAAAATTGAATTTTACATGTGTTTCATTGATTCAGAGTATTATAAAGAATGTAGATAAACTAGGATAAAATGCTATTTTAGCAAACTGGAATGTTATAGATCAGTTTCTCAATTTCAGCACTTTTGGACCACAGAATTTTCTTTTGTTCAGTGTGTATGCCATGCATTGTAGTGTCTAACAGTATCCCAGGCCTTGATTCACTAGATATCAGTACAAACATACCCCTCTCCAAGTCATAACAACCAAAAATGTCTCCAGATGTTATCTAATGTCCCTTGGGGGAAAATTGCTCCTAGTTGAGAACCATCGCCATAGATAAATGTTTAAGAAACTGGAAATTATATGGTGAGCTATTCATATTACATTGCCATCTAACTGTAAAGCTGACCTATCATCATGTAAATACCCTTGAGTGAAAGCCAAGGGAAGTCAGACCATCAAATATCAACAAACTCAAGATTTCGATATAACTGAAAATTTTGAAAGATAACTAGCATGAGCTTCAGATGAAAATATGCAGAATAGGGGTGGAGCAAGATGGCCGAATAGGAACAGCTCCAGTCTCCAACTCCCAGCGCGAGCGATACAGAAGACCGGTGATTTCTACATTTTCAACTGAGGTACTGGGGTCATCTCACTAGGGAGTGCCGGACAATCGGTGCTGGTCAGCTGCTGCAGCCCGACCAGCGAGAGCTGAAGCAGGGCGAGGCATCGCCTCACCTGGGAAGTGCAAGGGGGAAGGGAATCCCTTTTCCTAGCCAGGGGAACTGAGACACACAACACCTGGAAAATCGGGTAACTCCCACCCCAATATGGTGCTTTAAGCAAACGGGCACACCAGGAGATTATATCCCACACCTGGCAGGGAGGGTCCCACGCCCACGGAGCCTCCCTCATTGCTAGCACAGCAGTCTACGATCTAACCACAAGGCAGCAGTGAGGCTGGGGGAGGGGCGCCCGCCATTGCTGAGGGTTAGTAGGTAAACAAAGCCGCTGGGAAGCTCAAATGGGGTGGAGCTCACAGCAGCTCAAGGAAACCTGCCTGTCTCTGTAGACTCCACCTCTGGGAATAGGGCACAGCTAAACAACAACAACAACAAAAGCAGCAGAAACCTCTGCAGACGCAAACGACTCTGTCTGACAGCTTTGAAGAGAGCAGTGGATCTCCCAACACGGAGGTTGAGATCTGAGAAGGGACAGACTGCCTGCTCAAGTGGGTCCCTGACCCCCTGAGTAGCCTAACTGGGAGACATCCCCCACTAGGGGCAGTCTGACATCCCACACCTCATAGGGTGGAGTACACCCCTGAGAGGAAGCTTCCAAAGTAAGAATCAGACAGGTACACTCTCTGTTCAGCAATATTCTATCTTCTGCAACCTCTGCTGCTGATACCCAGGCAAACAGGGTCTGGAGTGGACCTCAAGCAATCTCCAACAGACCTATAGCTGAGGGTCCTGACTGTTAGAAGGAAAACTATCAAACAAGAAGGACACCTATACCAAAACCCCATCAGTACGTCACCATCATCAAGGACCAGAGGCAGATAAAACCACAAAGATGGGGGGAAAGCAGGGCAGAAAAGCTGGAAATTCAAAAAATAAGAGCGCATCTCCCCCTGCAAAGGAGCGCAGCTCATCGCCAGCAATGGATCAAAGCTGGTCAGAGAATGACTTTGACGAGATGAGAGAAGAAGGCTTCAGTCCATCAAACTTCTCAGAGCTAAAGGAGGAATTACGTACCCAGCGCAAAGAAACTAAAAATCTTGAAAAAAGAGTGGAAGAATTGATAGCTAGAATAATTAATGCAGAGAAGGTCATAAACAAAATGACAGAGATGAAAACCATGACACGAGAAATACGTGACACATCCACAAGCTTCAGTAACTGACTCGATCAACTGGAAGAAAGAGTATCAGCGATTGAGGATCAAATGAATGAAATGAAGCGAGAAGAGAAACCAAAAGAAAAAAGAAGAAAAAGAAATGAACAAAGCCTGCAAGAAGCATGAGATTATGTAAAAAGACCAAATCTACGTCTGATTGGGGTGCCTGAAAGTGAGGGGGAAAATGGAACCAAGTTGGAAAACACTCTTCAGGATATCATCCAGGAGAACTTCCCCAACCTAGTAGGGCAGGCCAACATTCAAATTCAGGAAATACAGAGAACGCCACAAAGATACTCCTCCAGAAGAGCAACTCCAAGACACATAATTGCCAGATTCACCAAAGTTGAAATGAAGGAAAAAATCTTAAGGGCAGCCAGAGAGAAAGGTCGGGTTACCCACAAAGGGAAGCCCATCAGACTAACAGCAGATCTCTCGGCAGAAACTCTACAAGCCAGAAGAGAGTGGGGGCCAATATTCAACGTTCTTAAAGAAAAGAATTTTAAACCCAGAATTTCATATCCAGCCAAACTAAGTTTCATCAGTGAAGGAGAAATAAAATCCTTTACAGATAAGCAAATGCTTAGAGATTTTGTCACCACCAGGCCTGCCTTACAAGAGACCCTGAAGGAAGCCCTAAACATGGAAGGGAACAACCAGTACCAGCCATTGCAAAAACATGCCAAAATGTAAAGACTATCGAGGCTAGGAAGAAACTGTATCAACTAACGAGCAAATTAACCAGTTAATATCATAATGGCAGGATCAAGTTCACACATAACAATATTAACCTTAAATGTAAATGGACTAAATGCTCCAATTAAAAGACACAGACTGGCAAACTGGATAAAGAGACAAGACCCATCAGTCCGCTGTATTCAGGGGACCCAACTCACACGCAGAGACACACATAGGCTCAAAATAAAGGGATGGACGAAGATCTACCAAGCAAATGGAGAACAAAAAAAAGCAGGGGTTGCAATCCTAGTCTCTGATAAAACAGACTTTAAACCATCAAATATCAAAAGAGACAAAGAAGGCCATTACATAATGGTAAAGGGATCAATTCAACAGGAAGAGCTAACTATCCTAAATATATATGCACCCAATACAGGAGCACCCAGATTCATAAAGCAAGTCCTTAGAGACTTACAAAGAGACTTAGACTCCCATACAATAATAATGGGACTCTTCAACACTCCACTCTCAACATTAGACAGATCAACGAGACAGAAAGTTAACAAGGATATCCAGGAATTGAACTCATCTCTGCACCAAGTGGACCTAATAGACATCTATAGAACTCTCCACCCCAAATCAATAGAATATACATTCTTCTCAGCATCACATCGCACTTATTCCAAAATTGACCGCATACTTGGAAGTAAAGCACTCCTCAGCAAATGTAAAAGAACAGAAATTATAACAAACTGTCTCTCAGACCACAGTGCAATCAAACTAGAACTCAGGACTAGGAAACTCAATCAAAACCGCTCAACTACATGGAAACTGAACAACCTGCTCCTGAATGACTACTGGGTACATAACGAAATGAAGGCAGAAATAAAGATGTTCTTTGAAACCAATGAGAACAAAGATACAACATACCAGAATCTCTGGGACACATTTAAAGCAGTGTGTAGAGGGAAATTTATAGCACTAAATGCCCACAAGAGAAAGCTGGAAAGATCTAAAATTGACACTCTAACATCACAATTAAAAGAACTAGAGAGGCAAGAGCAAACACATTCAAAAGCTAGCAGAAGGCAAGAAATAACTAAGATCAGAGCAGAACTGAAGGAGATAGAGACACAAAAAACCCTCCAAAACATCAATGAATCCAGGAGTTGGTTTTTTGAAAAAATCAACAAAATTGACAGACCGCTAGCAAGACTAATAAAGAAGAAAAGAGAGAAGAATCAAATAGACGCAATAAAAAATGATAAAGGGATATCACCACGGACCCCACAGAAATACAAACTACCATCAGAGAATACTATAAACACTCTACGCAAATCAACTAGAAAATCTAGAAGAAATGGATAATTTCCTGGACACTTACACTCTTCCAAGACTAAACCAGGAAGAAGGGGAATCCCTGAATAGACCAATAGCAGGCTCTGAAATTGAGGCAATAATTAATAGCCTACCAACCAAAAAAAGTCCAGGACCAGATGGATTCACAGCTGAATTCTACCAGAGGTACAAGGAGGAGCTGGTGCCATTCCTTCTGAAACTATTCCAATCAATAGAAAAAGAGGGAATCCTCCCTAACTCATTTTATGAGGCCAACATCATCCTGATACCAAAGCCTGGCAGAGACACAACAAAAAAAGAAAATTTTTGACCAATATCCCTGATGAACATCGCTGCAAAATCCTCAATAAAATACTGGCAAACCGGATTCTGCAGCACATCAAAAAGCTTATCCACCATGATCAAGTGGGCTTCATCCCTGGGATGCAAGGCTGGTTCAACATTCGCAAATCAATAAACGTAATCCAGCATATAAACAGAACCAAAGACAAGAACCACATGATTATCTCAATAGATGCAGAAAAGGCTTTTGACAAAATTCAACAGCGCTTCATGCTAAAAACGCTCAATAAATTCGGTATTGATGGAATGTGCCTCAAAATAATAAGAGCTATTTATGACAAACCCACAGCCAATATCATACTGAATGGGCAAAAACTGGAAAAATTCCCTTTGAAAACTGGCACAAGACAGGGATGCCCTCTCTCACCACTCCTATTCAACATAGTGTTGGAAGTTCTGGCTAGGGCAATCAGGCAAGAGAAAGAAATCAAGGGTATCCAGTTAGGAAAAGAAGAAGTCAAATTGTCCCTGTTTGCAGATGACATGATTGTATATTGAGAAAACCCCATTGTCTCAGCCCGAAATCTCCTTAAGCTGATAAGCAACTTCAGCAAAGTCTCAGGACACAAAATTAATGTGCAAAAATCACAAGCATTCTTATACACCAGTACCAGACAAACAGAGAGCCAAATCAGGAATGAACTTCCATTCACAATTGCTTCAAAGAGAATAAAATACCTAGGAATCCAACTTACAAGGGATGTAAAGGACCTCTTCAAGGAGAACTACAAACCACTGCTCAGTGAAATAAAAGAGGACACAAACAAATGGAAGAACATACCATGCTCATGGATAGGAAGAATCAATATCATGAAAATGGTCATACTGCCCAAGGTTATTTATAGATTCAATGCCATCCCCATCAAGCTACCAATGACTTTCTTCACAGAATTGGAAAAAACAGCTTTAAAGTTCATATGGAACCAAAAAAGAGCCCGCATTGCCAAGACAATCCTACGTCAAAAGAACAAAGCTGGAGGCATCACGCTACCTGACTTCAAACTATACTACAAGGCTACAGTAACCAAAACAGCATGGTACTGGTACCAAAACAGAGATATAGACCAATGGAACAGAACAGAGTCCTCAGAAATACTACCACACATCTACAGTCATCTGATCTTTGACAAACCTGAGAGAAACAAGAAATGGGGAAAGGATTCCCTATTTAATAAATGGTGCTGGGAAGATTGGCTAGCCATAAGTAGAAAGCTGAAACTGGATCCTTTCCTTACTCCTTATACGAAAATTAATTCAAGATGGATTAGAGACTTAAATGTTAGAACTAATACCATAAAAACCCTAGAAGAAAACCTAGGTAGTACCATTCAGGACATAGGCATGGGCAAGGACTTCATGTCTAAAACACCAAAAGCAACGGTAGCAAAAGCAAAAATTGACAAATGGGATCTAATTAAACTAAAGAGCTTTTGCACAGCAAAAGAAACTACCATCAGAGTGAACAGACAACCTACAGAATGGGAGAAAATTTTTGCAATCTACTCATCTGCAAAGGGAGTAATATCCAGAATCTACAAAGAACTCAAACAAATTTACAAGAAAAAAACAAACAACCCCATCAAAAAGTGGGCAAAGGATATGAACAGACATTTCTCAAAAGAAGCATTCATACAGCCAACAGACACATGAAAAAATGCTCATCATCACTGGCCATCAGAGAAATGCAAATCAAAACCACAATGAGATACCATCTCACACCAGTTAGAATGGCAATCATTCAAAAGTCAGGAGACAACAGGTGTTGGAGAGGATGTGGAGAAATAGGAACACTTTTACACTGTTGGTGGGATTGTAAACTGGTTCAACCATTATGGAAAACAGTATGGCAATTCCTCAAGGATCTAGAACTAGATGTACCATATGACCCAGCCATCCCACTACTGGGTATATACCCAAAGGATTATAAATCATGCTCCTATAAAGACACATGCACACGTATGTTTATTGTGGCACTATTCACAATAGCAAAGACTTGGAATCAACCCAAATGTCCATCTGTGACAGACTGGATTAAGGAAATGTGGCACATATACACCATGAAATACTATGCAGCCACAAAAAAGGATGAGTCTGCGTCCTTTGTAGGGACATGGATGCAGCTGGAAACCATCACTCTTAGCAAACTATCGCAAGAACAGAAAACCAAACACCGCATGTTCTCACTCATAGGTGGGAACTGAACAATGAGATCACTTGGACTCGGGAAGGGGAACATCACACACCGGGGCCTATCATGGGGAGGGGGGAGGGGGGAGGGATTGCATTGGGAGTTATACCTGATATAAATGACGAATTGATGGGTGCTGACGAGTTGATGGGTGCAGCACACCAACATGGCACAAGTATACATATGTAACAAACCTGCACATTATGCACATGTACCCTAGAACTTAGAGTATAATAATTAAAATAAATAAATAAATAAAAATAAAAATAAAAATAAAATAAAATAAAAAGAAAAAAGAAAACATACAGAATAAAGAAAAATAAAGATTATCCAAAAGATCCCAGAAATAATCTACTGCAAGATACAGAAGAAAATTTCAGAAAACTGTTTTGTATTCTCAACAGAGAGCAAAAGAAAAAAAATTGGTATCCATGAAATGAGCAGGAAGTCATTAGGACAAATAGCTAAAATGAAAATATAACAAATATTATGACTCAATGTGATAAAAGGATGAAATAAAAGGTAGTTTTTAAATATTAAAAAACACTATAGCTGTAATTGTGAAATCAAAATACACCAAAGAAGCAGTAAATAAGCAAAACTGATAAAGCATAAAATCACAACAGTAATGTGGGACATTCTCCCAGACTACAAAAGCAAAGGAAAAAGAGAAAACCACGAAAAAAAAATCGGAAATAAAACCAAAAGCTAATATGAAGATACTTAGCATTTCTAAAAATGTCATCAAAACCAAAAGAAAAAGAAGCATTAACCAAAGATATAGTATAAATTAAATGTACTCAGATAGAAAAGACTTATTCATATACAAATTGAAAGGGTCCGCTGATTTCCAGATCAATTCAATTAAAAACCACCCTCATATAAAAAACAGCATTATCTTTTCAAAAAGTATGTGATTTATAACAGGAGGAATGCTACATACATGCAGAGTTTTTTTTTTTTTTTTTTTTTTTTTTTTTGAGACGGAGTCTTGCTCTGTCTCCCAGGCTGGAGTGCAGTGGCCGGATCTCAGCTCACTGCAAGCTCCGCCTCCCGGGTTTACGCCATTCTCCTGCCTCAGCCTCCCGAGTAGCTGGGACTACAGGCGCCCGCCACCTCCCCTGGCTAGTTTTTTGTATTTTTTAGTAGAGACGGGGTTTCACAGTGTTAGCCAGGATGGTCTCGATCTCCTGACCTCGTGATCCGCCCATCTCGGCCTCCCAAAGTGCTGGGATTACAGGCTTGAGCCACCGCGCCCGGCCACATGCAGAGATTTTTTAAAGAAAAAAGGGGATTTCTGTGAAGAAACAATAATCAGGCAGGTCTCATATTTTTGCTCTAAAATGAGTTATAACCCAAGAATCATATACTTAGCCAGTTTGTACTAGATAAGCAAGGGCTAAGAAAAACATACTATTTATATTCACTTTTTTTGAGATAGGGTCTTCCTCTATTACGCAGGCTGAAGTGCAGTGGTGCCAGCATGGCTCACTGCAGCCCCAACCTCCTGGACTCGATTGATCCTTCCACCTCAGCCTCCTGAGTAACTGGGACTACAAGCATGTGCCAAAATGCCCAGCTAATTTTTTTTTTTTATTTTTTGTAGAGCTGAAGTTTTGCCACGTTGCCCAGGTTTGTCTTGAACTTCTAGCTTCAAGCAATCCTCCCACCTCAGCCTTCCAAAGTGCTGGGATTACAGGATGAGCCGCTGCGCCTGGCCTATATTCACTTCTTTAAAGTTATTTAAAAGTATACCCCCATATGAAGCAGGCAAGAATAAAAAGAAGTAAAAGTATATCCCCAAAAGAAAAAGAAGCCAAAGTATAACCCCAAAGGGCAAGGAAATAAAAAAAATCTCAGAAGTACAGGATTGATGTAAAAAGACTGATAGTAAACACTAGCAATCTAAACTGAGTATATCACAGTATATGTATTCTGTAGGAAATCAGAAGTTTACTAAAAGTGTACTAAATATTTTAAAGTTAATACAATTTTTCTATTGACTGAAAATTATATAGCTATATAAAAAATAGCTCTCAAAAACATTTAAAATAATCATGAATAGAATATAAGTATTCAAAACACCAGGAAAAAAATTATATATATTCCATCAGACACAGAAAATAGTAAAACAAGAAAGCAGAAAATAAGTTAGACATCATCAAGATAGCTGACTACAAGTGCCCAATGCTCATTTCTTCTGCAGAGAGGGGTCAAAACAATAAAAAATAATTACACTTCAAGTGGAGTGTATAATAGAGAATAATGGAATGCATCAAGGAAGTCATATAAACCCCCTAAGGCATGGAAACTCAGAATGGCTGCAAAGGTAAGTGGGAGGTCCCCAGCAATCCCCATTACCACCACAGACACCTGCAATCTTAGTTGCAGAAGAGCCAAACAGTCCTCATGGGTCCTAAGCCCAGTAAAGGGAGATGCCCAGAGTCCATGCAGCAGAACTGTGCCAGAGAAAGAATTCACACTGGGTCTATCCCACTCCCCAGGACCCAAACTGTCATGGCATAGTGCTATTTTGAGAGTAGAGCCACTGCTAAAGCGCATCCTTCCTGGGGACCAATAGCCTCACACCAATAGCCTCACACCTCCTCATTATTCCACTACACCCATACAAAGGGCTGCAATGCCACAACCCCAACATAAATGTGTACCAAGGGGTACAACTGTGACCCAAGCACCTGAGCTCAAGCAGTATCCTGCACCCCAAGAAAGAAGTGGTCTAGCAGAGTGGTGAGACCATCCCTAAAATTGGGAAAATCAATATACCCACCACTAAGGGCCCAAGGACTGGCATGCCCAGAACCCACTGCCACCAGGAAAACTACATTCTCAAGTGTCAAAGCCATCACATACATTCCCCATCCCCAGGCCTGAAGGACCAGCCCACCTGGGTCCCACCACCACCACCAATCCCACCCACTTCATTGTTGGAGATGCCATACATCACACACTACCCCCATAGCCCAAGGACTGGCCCACCTCATGCCCATCACTGCCAGTAATGCTACTATGCCCAGTGTGTGTCCCCTCTAAGGGCCTCAGAACTAGCCCACTTGGAGGCCCCTGCCTGCAGCAAGGCCATGCCACTGCCTTCACAAACACCCAAGTCTAGGCCGATGAGTCATTCTTAAACATCACTGACATTGGTTACAGCCAAAGAAATCACACAGAGACACTACTATGCATACCCAAAACCAAAGCCAAAGGACTCTATTCAATCAGCACCATAGGACACATCTACAGAAATTAATCTTTCCCTACAAAAGCTACTCCACAAAACAGGAAGAGACGACTATTCCCCAAGACATGCAAATATCAGTGCAGTGATGAGAGAATCATGAAAAATCAAGAAAACATGATATCTCTAAAGGAACACAATGAGTTTCCATAAACAGATCTCAAAAAAAAATTGAAATCTATGAAATGCCTAGAAAGAAATTCAAAATAATGATGTTAAAGAAACTCAGTGAGATACAGAGATACAAGAGAATGCAGATGGACGTTTCAACAAAGTCAAAATTTTGTCTAAATCAGGAATTTAACAGAAATAGATATTATAAAACTAAATGGAAATTAAAAATGCTACCAAAAACTTCAACAGACTAAATCAAGCAGAAGGAAAAAAATCTGAACTTGAAGACAGATATTTTTAAATAACCCAGTCAGATCAAATATAAAAGAATTAAGACAGCCAATGGGATGTATGGGACACCAGTAAGTGAAGAAATTTTCACATTACGAAAACACCAGAAGGAGAAGAGACAAAAAGGGGCATAGAAAACTCATTCAATGAAATAATAGCTGGAAGTTTTTAAAGTTGTGGTAGAGATGTAAACATTCTGATCCAGGGAACTCAAAAGGTCCCAAACAGATCCAACTTAAACAGTTCTTCCTCAAGGCACAATATGGTCCAAGTGTCAAATTTCAAAGACAGAAACTTCTAAAAACAGCAAGAGAAAAAGTGTCAGATCAAATATTAGGAAACCCCCCTTAGACTAACAGCAAATTTATCAGCAGAAATCTTACAGGCCAATAGAGAAAAGCAGAATATTTTCAAAGTGCTGAAAGAAAAACAACTGTCACTCAAGAATACTAAACTCAGCAAAGCTATCTTTTAGAAATAAAATAAAAATAAAGCCTTTCCTAAACAGGCAAAAACAGAAAATCTATCACCACTAGAATGGCCTTACAAGAAATGCTCAAGTTAGTCCTCTATTTGGAAATTAAAAGACAATATCTGCCATCATGAAAACACACAAAAGTATAAAACTCATTAATAGAGCAGGTCCACAAATTAGAAACAGAAAGAAATCAAATCTTATCACTACAAAAAATCATTAAGCCACAAAGATAAATAATAAGAGAGAAAGAAAGGAACAAAGGATATATAAAACAACCAAAAAACAATTAACAAACTGACAGTAGTAAGTCCTAACATACCAATAATAACCTTGAGTATAAGCAGCTTACATCTCCAGTTAAAAGATACAGATTGCTTGAGTGAATTATAAAAACAAAACCTAACTACATGCTGCCTACAAGAAACTCTGCATTTATAAAAACACATTAGACTAAAAGTGAAGGAATGGGAAAAGATATTTCATGCAAATGGAAAGCAAAAACAAACAAGAGTAGCTATACTTACATCAGATAAAATAGACATTAATTCAAAAATTATAAAAAGAGACAATGAAGGTATTACATAATGATAAAAGGATCACTTCAACTAGAGAATATAATGACTATAAACATATGTGTACCCAGCTCCAGAGCATTCAGCTATACAAAGCAAATATTATTAAATCTGAAGGGAGAGACAGACTTCAATATAATAATAGTTGGGGACTTCAACACCCCACCTCAGCACTGGAAGTTTCTTTCTATACAGAAAATCTACAAAGAAACATCAGATTTAAACTGCATTATAGATCAAAAGGACCTAACAGACATTTGCAGGACATTTCATCAAACAACTGCAGAATACCATTCTTCTCGTCAGCACACAGAACATTCTCCAGGATAGGCCATACGTTAGGGCATAAAACAGGTCTCAACAAATTTTAAAAATCAAAATTAGGCTGCTCTGCCTAAAGAGTAGCCACCCTTTTTAATTCCTTTACTTTTAAAAAAAATCAAAATTCCATAAAGTATCTTTTCAACCACAATGAAATTAAACTAGACATCAATAAAAAAGAGAATCTTTGGAAACTGTACAAATACATGTAAATTAAACAATATGCTACTGAATGACCAATGGGTCAATGAAGAAATCAGGAAGAAAATTTTAAAATTTCTTGAGAAAAATGAAACTGGAAACACAACCATACCAACACCTATGGAATAGAGCAAAAGCAGTTCTAAAAGGGTATTTTATAGCAATAAACACCTACACCAAAACAGTAGAAAGACTTTAAATAAACCTAATGATGCAACTGAAGGAACTAGAAAAGCAAGACAAATTAAACCCAAAATTAGTAGAAGGAAAGAAATAATAAAGATCAGAGTGGAGGCCGGGCGTGGTGGCTCAAGCCTGTAATCCCAGCACTTTGGGAGGCCGAGGCGGGTGGATCACGAGGTCAGGAGATCGAGACCCTCCTGGCTAACACGGTGAAACCCCGTCTCTACTAAAAATACAAAAAACTAGCCGGGCGCGGTGGTGGGCGCCTGTAGTCCCAGCTATCCGAGGCTGAGGCGGGAGAATGGCGGGAACCCGGGAGGCGGAGCTTGCAGTGAGCTGAGATCCGGCCACTGCACTCCAACCTGGGCGGCAGAGCGAGACTCCGTCTCAAAAAAAAAAAAAAAAAAAAAAAAAAAAAAAAAAAAGATCAGAGTGGAAATTAACAAAGTAGAATGCAAAAAACACAAAAGATCAACAAAACGTTGATTTTTAAAAAGATAAAATCAACAAACCGTTAGCTAAAGTAACTAGAAAGATATGAGAGAATACCCGAATAAATAAAATAAGATACAAAAAAAAAGGAGACATTAAAACTGATACTACAGAAATAAATGCCAAAAAATTGAAAAACCTAGAGAAAAAGGAAAAAATTCTGGACCCGTACAACTTACCAAGATTGAACCAGAAAAAATAGAGAAAACCTAAACAGATAATCATGAGTCATGAAATTGAATCAGTAATAAAATGTCTCCCAAGAAAAACAAAGCCCAGGATCAATGACTTCACTGCTGAATTCTAACAAACTTTCGATTAAGGACTAACACCAAGGCTTCTCAAACTATTCAAAAAAAATTAGGGGGAATAAATTTTTCTTTTTTTTCAAGATGAAGTCTCACTCTGTTGCCCAGGCTGGAGCGCAGTGGCATGATCTCGGCTCACTGCAATTTCCACCTCCAGGGTTCAAGCGATTCTCCTTCCTCAGACTCCCGAGTAGCTGGGATTTCAAGTGCCCGACACCATGTCCTGCTAATATTTGTATTTTTAGTAGAGACAGGGTTTCACCATATTGGCCAGGCTGTTCTCAAACTTGTGACCTTGTGATCTGCCCACCTCAGTCTCCCAAAGTGCTAAGATTACAGGTGGGGGGAAGATATTTTTCAAAAGTCATTCTACAAGGCCAGCATCACTCAGATACCAAAACCAGACAAGGAGGCAACAAAAAAGAAAATTACAGGTCAATATTTATGATAAACATAGACACAAAAAAATCAACAAAATACTAGCAAACTAAATCTAACAACACATTAAAAAGATTATACGCCATGATCAAGTGGGACATATCCAGAGAAGCAAGGATGGCTAAACATATGCAAATCTATAAACATGATAAATCACATCAATAGAATGAAGGACAAAAACCTTATGATAATCTGTATGGATGTAAAAAAAAAAGTTTTAATAAAACTCAACATCCCTTCATGATTAAAAACTTGCAATGAACTAGGTATAGAAGAAATGTACCTCAGTACAACAAATCCAAAGCTAACATTATACTGAATGGGTAAAAGTTGAAAATGCTCCAAGAACTGGAACAAGACAAAAATGCCCACTTTCACCACTCTTATTCAATATAGTACTGAAAATCCTATCCAGAGCAATTAGGAAAGAGAAAGAAATAAAGAATATTCAAATTGGAAAAGAGGAAGTCTTTTCCTTGGTCTTACATGAAGAAAAACCTAAAGATTCTACCAAAAACAACTCTTAGAACTGATAAACAAACCTGTAAAGTTGCAGGATATAAAATCAAGGTACAAAATTTAGTAGCATTTCTATGCACCAACAACAAACTAGTTGAAAAAGAAATCAAAAAAGGCATCCCATTTAAAATAGCTACCAGAAAAAAATACCTAGGAATAAATTTAACAAGGAGATGAAGGATTTCTACAATGAAAACTACAGAACACTGGTAAAAAGAAATTGAAGGGAACAAAAAAAATTGAAAGACATCTCATGTTCATAGATTAGAATAATTAATATTATCAAAATGGCCATTCTACCCAAGGCAATCTACAGATTCAATGCAATCCCTATCAAAATACTAATGACAGACTGGGTACAGTGACATACGTCTATATTCCCAGCATTTTAGGAGGCTGAGGCAGGAGGATTTCTTCAGCCCAGAAGTTTGAGACCAGCTTAGACAACATAGCAAGACCTGGGCAACACAGCAAAAGTTAGCTGGGCAGTGTGGTGCACTCCTGTAGTCCCAGCTACTCAGGAGGATTAAGTGGGAGGATCGTTTGAGCCTGGGAGGTCAAGGCTGTAGTGAAATATGATTGTGCTTGTGCCACTGTACTCCAACCTGGGCAACAGAGCAAGACTCTCTCTCTCTCTCTCTCTCTCTCTCTTTCTCTCTCTCTCTCAAAAAAAAAATACATTCTTCATAGAAATCGAAAAAAAAAAATCCTAAAATTTGCATGGGAACACAAAAGACCTCAAATAGCCAAAGCAATCCTGAACAAAAAGATCAAAGCTGGAGGCATCACATTACCTAACTTCAACATATACTACAAAGTATAGTAAACAAAATAACAGACACATAGACCTATGAAACAGAACAGAGAAAATAGAAATTAATCCACATATTTATAGCTAATTGATTTTTGACAAGATGCCAAGGACATAAAGGGGAAAGAAAAGTCTCTTCAATAAATGGTGCTAGGAAAACTGGATATCCATATACGAAGAATGGAACTAGACCCCTCTCTCACCATATACAAAAATCAACTCAAAATGGACTGAAGACTTAAATATAAGACCTAAAACTATAAAATTCCAGGAAGAAAACACAGGGGAAATGCTTCAGGACATTAGTGTGGGCAGAGGTTTTATGGAGAAGAGCTCAAAAGTACAAGCAACAGAAGCAAAAATAAACAAGTGGGATTGTATCAAACTAAAAAGGCTCTGCACAGCAAAGGAAACAATCAACAGAGTAAAGAGACAATCTATAGAATGGGAGAAAATATTTGCTAGCTATCCAACAAAGAATTAATACCCAGAATATACAAGAAACTCAAACAAGACAACAGCAGAAAAAAAAAATCTGATTTTAAAATGAGTAAATCTTCTGAATAAGTATTTCTCAAAAGAAGACATGTAAAAATATGTATATGAAGTATATTTTTTAAATGCTTTGGCTTTTGTGAATCATCATGGGGATGGGAGACAGGATTACATTACAGCTCCAACTCAGACGGACAGAGCAGCATGCAGAGACTCACACTGTGAATTTTAGCTCCAGAACAACTACAGCAACAAACCAGGAATCCTGAGAGGACCCACAGACCCTCTGAAGGAAGCAGACTGCTCCTGCAGGACCTGGGGAGTGTGAGTGCCCAAACCGCCGTAGTGGGAAATGGAGATCGTCTGCCCCTGAACACACACACCCCCACTGGGGAAAATGAAGGTCTAGTTTGCAGGAGAAGTTTCCGACCTTACCTGGAGCTGAGTTAATTTAGAGAGTCAGAGTCGAGCAAAATATGGGGGTAGAGGAAGCAGTAGAAAATGCCCTACGAGCTCTCTGGGTCCCTAAGCAGGACATTCCTGCCTGGCACCATAGGAATCCTTTGGGAACGTGACCAGAGGGGTGGGGAAAACCCCACAAGGAGGAGGAAGTCTCCAGCTCAACTTTGTAATAATTTGAACCTTAGGAGAAGCCTCCTGGCCAGAACTCAGGGGAGGGCACAAATCCAGTGTGCAGACTCCACAGGTATGGGACAGGAGGAGGCTCGGGGGTGGGAAGTTGGGGGAAGAACTAAAGCCCTTTTCTTTCATAGCTGGGAGGCAGGTAGCCTGGGGCAATCTCTCAGCCCAGCTTGCCCACTGCCTGGAAACAGACTCAGTGCTGTTAGGGGGGCCATGGTGGGAGTGAGACTGACCCTTCGGATTGTGTGGGACCTGGATGAGGCCTGTGACTGCCAGCTTTCCTCTATTTCCCTGAAAAGCTGCATGACTTAGCAGAGGCAGCCATAATACTCCTAGGAACATAACTCCATTGACCTAGGAACCTCACCCTCATCCCCCACGGCAGCCACAGCAAGACCAACCCAAGGAGAGTGAGCTCAGACATGCCTATCCCTGCACCACCTGATGGTCAATCCCTACCCACCCTGGTAGCTGAAGACAAAGGGTATACACTCTTGTGTGGGGCATGGTGGCTCACACCTGTAATCCCAGCACTTTCAGAAGATGAGGTGGGTGGATTACCTGAGGTCAGGAGTTGGAGATCAGCCTGGCCAACATGGCAAAACCCCATCTCTACTAAAAGTACAAAAATTAGCCAGGTGTGGTGGCAGACATCTGTAATCCCAGCTACTTGGGAGGCTGAGGCAGGAGAATCACTTGAACCCAGGAGACAGAAGTTGCAGTAAGCTGAGATGGTGCCACTGTACTCCAGCCTGGGTGACAGTGAGACGCTGTCTCGAAAAAAAAAGAAAAAAAAAAGACAAAGGACATATTCTCTTGGGAGTTCTAGGGCCCTGCGCACCACCAGTTTTTCTCCAAACTACCACAGCTGATACTCTCTGGAAAGTGCCACCTCCCAGCAGGAGGCCAATCAGCACAAAAATAGAACATTAAACCACCAAAGCTAAGAACCCTCAAAGAGTCCATTGCACCCCCCTGTCACCTCCACCAGAACAGGTGCTGGTATCCATGGCTGAGAGACCCACAGAAGTTCACATCACAGGGCTCTGTGCAAACAACCCCCTCACTGTACCAGCCCAGAGCCTGGTAGATCTGCTGAGTGACTAGACCTGAAAGAGAGATAACAATCACTGCAGCTTGGCTCTCAGGAAGCCACATCCATAGGAAAAGGGAGGAGTACTACATCAAGGGAACATCCTGTGGGAAAAAAGAATCTGAACAACAGCCTTCAACCCTAAACCTTCCCTCTGACAAAGCCTACCCAAATGAGAAGGAACCAGAAAACCAACTCTGGTAATATGACAAAACAAGGCTCTTTAATACCTCCCCAGAATCACACTAGCTCACTAGCAATGGATCCAAACTGAAAAGAAACCCCTGATTTACCTGAAAAAGAATTCGGGAGGTTAGTTGTTAAGCTAATCAGGGAGGCACCAGAGAAAGGTGAAGCCCAGTGTAAGGAAATTCAAAAAATGATACAAGAAGCAAAAGGAGAAATATTGAAGGAAATAGATAGCATAAAGAAAAAAAACAATCAAAACTTCAGGAAACATTGGACATGCTTATAGAAATGCAAAATGCTCTGGAAAGTCTCAGCAATAGAATTGAACAAGTAGAGGAAAGAAATTCAGAGCTCCAAGACAAGGTCTTTGAATTACCCCAATCCAAAAAAGAAAAAATAAGAAAATATAAACAAAGCTTCCAAGAAGTCTGGAATTATGTTAAACCACCAAACCTAAGAATAATAGGTGCTCCTGAGGAAGAAGATAAATCTAAAAGTTTGGAAAAACATATGTGGGGGAAGAAGTGAGGAAAACTTCCCCAGCCTTGATAGAGAGCTAGACATCCAAATACAAGAAGCACAAAGAACACCTAGGAAATTCATCACAAAAAGTTGATTGCCTAGGCACACTGTCGTCAGGTTATCTAAAGGTAAGACAAAGAAAAGAGTCTTAAGAGCTGTGAGACAGAAGCACCAGATAATTATAAAGGAAAATGTATCAGATTAACAGCAGATTTCTTAGCCGAAACCCTACAAACTAGAAGGGATTGGGGCCCTGTCTTCAGCCTCCTTAAACAAAACAATTATCAGTCAAGAATGTTGTATCCAGTGAAACTAAGCATCATATGTGAAGGAAAGATATAGTCTTTTTCAGACAAGCAAATGTTGACAGAATTCGCCACTACCAAGCCACAACTACAAGAGCTGACAAAAAGCTCTAAATGTTGAAATAAATCCTGGAAATGCATCAAAACAGAAACTCTAAACTTCTTTAAAGCATAAATCTCACAGGATCTATATATAAAAATACAATTTAAAAAGCAAAAACAAAAAAACAAGATACACAGGCAACAAATAGCACGATGAATGGAATGGTACCTCACATTTCAATACTAACATTGAATGTAAATTGCCTACGTGCTCCACTTAAAAGACACAGAACCACAGAATGGATAAGAACTCACCAACCATATACTGCCTTCAGGAGGCTCACCTAACACATAAGGACTCACATAAACTTAAAGTAAAGGGGTGGAAAAAGGCATTTCATGCAAATGGACACCAAAAGTGAGCGGGGGTAGCTATTCTTATATCAGACAAAACAAACTTTAAAGCAATAGCAGTTAAAAAAGACAAAGAGGGACATTATATAATGGTAAAAGGCCTGTCCAACAGGAAAATATCACAATCCTTAACATATATGCACCTAACACTGGAGCTCTCAAATTTATAAAATGATTATGAATAGACCCAAGAAATGAGATGGATAACAACACAATAATAGTGGGGGACTTCAATACTACACTGACAGCACTAGACAGGTCATCAAGACAGAAAGTCAACAAAGAAACAATGGATTTAAACTATGCCTCGAAACAAATGGACTTAACAGATACATACAGGACATTTCATCCAACAACTGCAGAATATACATTCTGTTCAACAGCACATGGAACTTTCTCCAAGACATACCATATGATGGGCCACAAAATGAATCTCAATAAATGTAAGAAAATCGAAATTATATCAAGCACTCTCTCAGACCACAGTGGAATAAAACTGGAAATCAACTCCAAAAGGAACTTTCAAAACCACACAAATACATGGAAATTAAATAACCTGTTCCTGAATGAGAATTGGGTCAAAAACAAAATCAAGACGGAAATTTAAAAATTCTTTGAATGGAATGACAATAGTGACACAATCTATCAAAATCTCTGGGATACAGCAAAGACAATGCTAAGGGGAAAGTTCATAGTCCTAAATGCCTACATCAAAAAGACTGAAAGAGCACAAACTGACATTCTAAGTCACACCTCAAGGAACTAGAGAAACAAGAACAAACCAAACACAAACACAAACCCAGCAGAAGAAAGAAAATAACCAAGATCAGAGCAAAACTAAATGAAACTGAAACAACAACAAAAAAAATACAAAATATAAATAAAACAAAAAGCTAGTTTTTTGAAAAAATAAATAAAATTGATAGACCATTAGCAAGATTAACCAAGAAAAGTAGAGAGAAAATCCAAATAACTGCAGTAAGAAAACGGGAGATATTACAACTGACACCAAAGAAATACAAAAGATAATTCAAGGCTACTATGAACAGCTCTATGCACATAAACTAGAAAACCTAGACGAGATGAATGAATTCCTGGAAAAATACAACGCTCCTAACTTAAATCAGGAAGAATTAGATACCCTGAACAGACAAATAACAAGCAGCAAGATTGAAATGGCAATTTAAAAATTACCAACAAACAAAAGGCCAGGACCAGAGGGATTCACAGCAGAATTCTACCAGACATTCAAAGAAGAGTTGGTACCAATCCTTTTGACACTATTCCACAAGATAGAGAAAGAAGGAACCCTCCCTAATTCATTCTATGAAGCCAGCATCACCCTAATAACAAAACCAGGAAAGGATATAACCAAAAAAGAAAACTACAGACCAATATCCCTGATGAATATAGATGCTAAAATCCTTAACAAAATACCAGCCAAACAAATCCAACAACATATCAAAAAGATAATTCACCATGATCAAGTGGGTTTTGTACCAGGGATGCAGGGATGGTTTAATATATGGGGGTCAATAAAAGTGATACACCACATAAACAGGATTAAAAACAAAAATTACATGATTATACCAATAGACGCAGAAAAAGCATTCAACAAAATCCAGTATCGCTTTATTATTAAAACTTTCAGCAAAATCAGCATACAAGGGATATACCTCAATATAATAAAAATCATCTATGATAAACCCATAGCCAATATAATACTGAATGGGGAAAAGTTAAAAGTATCCCTTCTGAGAACTGGAACAAGAAAATGAGGCCCACTCTCACCACTCTTCTAAAACACAGTACTGGAAGTCCTAACCAGAGCAATCAGACAAGAGTAAGAAATAAAGGGCATCCAAATTGGTAAAGAGGAGGTCAAACTGTCACTGTTTGCTGACAATATAATTGTCTACCTTGAAAACCCTAAAGACTCCTCCAGAAAGCTCCTAGAACTGATAAAAGAATTCAGCAAAGTTTCCAGATACAAGATTAATGTACATAAATCTGTAGCTATTCTATACACCAACATCGACCAAGCAGAGAATCAATTCAAGAACTCAATTCCTTTTACAGTAACTGCAAAAAATAAAAATAAAATACTTAAGAATATACCTAACCAAGGAGGCAAAAGACCTCTACCAGGAAAACTACAAAACACTGCTGAAAGAAAGCATAGATGACACAAGCAAATGGAAACACATCCCATGATCATGGATAGGTAGAATTATTATTGTGAAAATGACCATACTCCCAAAAGCAATCTACAAATTCAATGCAATCCTCATCAAAATACCACCATCATTCTTCACAGAATTAGATAAAAACAATTCTAAAATTCATATGAAACCAAAAAAGAGCTGCATAGCCAAACCAAGACTAAGCAAAAAGCACAAATCCGGAGGCATCACATTACCTGATTTCAAACTATACTATTAGGCCATAGTCACACCAAATCAGCATAGTACTGGTATAAAAATAGGTACACAGACCAATGGAACAGAATAGAGAAACCAGAAATGGAATAAACCCAAATACTTACAGTCGACTGATCTTTGACAAAGCAAAAAAAAAAAAAAAAAAAAAAGTGGGAAAAGGACACCCTTTTCAATAAACGGTGCAGGGATAATTGGCTAGCCACATGTAGGAGAATGAAACTGGATCCTCATCTCTCAACTTATACAAAAATCAACTCAAGATAGATTAAGGAGTTAAATCTAAGATTTGAAACTATAAAAATTCTAGGAGATAACACTGGAAAAACCCTTCTAAATATTGGCTTAGGCAAGGATTTCATGACCAAGAACCCAAAAGTAAACACAATAAAACCCATGATAAATAGCTGGAACTGAATTGAAATAAAGAGCTTTTTTTTTTTTTTTTTTTTTGGAGACAGAGTCTTGCTCTGTCGCCCAGGCTGGAGTGCAGTGGCACTATCTCGGCTCACTGCAAGCTCCACCTCCTGGGTTCATTCTCCTGCCTCAGCCTCCCGAGTAGCTGGGACTACAGGCACTTGCTACCACACTCAGCTAATTTTTTATATTTTTAGTAGAGTTGGGGTTTCACCGTGTTAGCCATGATGGTCTCGATCTCCTGACCTTGTGATCCGCCCGCCTCAGTCTCCCAACGTGCTGAGATTACAGGCATGAGCCACCACGCCCAGCCGAACTAAATAACTTTTGCATGGCAAAAGGAACTGTCAGCAGATTAAACAGACAACCCACTAAGTGAGAGAAAAATCTTCACAATCTATACATCTGAGAAAGGACTAATATCCAGAATCTACAACAAACTCAGCCACATCAGCAAGAAAAAAAAAATCCCATCAAAAAGTGAGCTAAGGACATGAATAAACAATTCTCAAAAGAAGATATACAAATGACCAACAAACACATGAAAAAATGCTCAACATCACTAAAGATCAGGGAAATGCAAATCAAAACCACAGTGCAATACCACTGACTCCTGCAAGGATGGCCATAATCAATAAATCAAAAAACAATAGATGTTGGCATGGATGCAGCAATCAAGGAACACTTCTACACTGCTGGTGGGAATGTAAACTAGTATAGCCACTATGGAAAACAGTGTGGAGATTCCTTAAAGAACTAAAAATAAAACTACCATTTGATCCAGCAATCCCACTACTGGGTATCTACCCAGAGGAAAAGAAGTCATTATACGAAAAAAATACTTGCACACTCATGTTTATAGAAGCACAATTCGCAATTGCAAAATTGTGGAACCAACCCAAATGCACATCAATCAACGAGTGGAATATCTATGATGGAATACTACTCAGCCATAAAAAGGAATGAATTAATGGCATTCACAGCAATCTGGATGAGATTGGAGACCATTATTCTAAGTGAAGTAATTCAAGAATGGAAAACCAGCCGGGCGCGGTGGCTCAAGCCTGTAATTCCAGCACTTTGGGAGGCCGAGACGGGTGGATCACGAGGTCAGGAGATCAAGACCATCCTGGCTAACATGGTGAAACCCCGTCTCTACTAAAAAAATACAAAAAAACCTATCCGGGTGAGGTGGCGGGCGCCTGTAGTCCCAGCTACTCGGGAGGCTGAGGCAGGAGAATGGCGTAAACCCGGGAGGCGGGGCTTGCAGCGAGCTGAGATCCGGCCACTGCACTCCAGCCTGGGCGACAGAGCAAGACTCCATCTCAAAAAAAAAAAAAAGAATGGAAAACCAAACATCATATGTTCTCACTGATATCTGGGAGCTAAGCTATGAGAACACAAGGGCATAAGAATGATACAATGGACTTTGGGGACTTGGGAGGAAGGGTAGGAGGGGGACGAGGGTAAAAGTCTACAAATACAGTGCAGCGTATACTACCTGAGCAATGGGTGCACCAAAATCTCACAAATCACCACTAAAAAACTTACTCATGTAACCAAACACCACCTGTACCCCAATAACCTATGGAAAAATAAACAAAAATAAAAAATAAAATGCTTAACATCATTAATCATGAGGGGAAATGAAAATCAAAACCACAATGAGGTATCATCTCACCCCAGTTAGAATGGCCATTATCAAAGAGACAAAAAATAACAAATGCTGGTGATGACACAGAGAAAGAAAAACTCTTACTATTCTATTGGTAAAAATGTAAATTCTTATGGAATGTAAATTCTTATGCAATTTCCCCCATTAAGGAAATCAGAACGGAGGTTGCTTAAAAAACTGAAAATAGAACTACCATATGATCTAGGAATCCCACCACTGGGTAAACATAGAGAGAAAAGGAAATCAGCATGTTGAAGAGATATCTGACCTTCTATGTTTATTTCAGAACTATTCACAATAACAAGATATGAAATCAACGTGTGTCCATCAGCAGATGAATGGACAAAGAAAATGTGGTATATATGCGTAATGGAATACTATTCAGTCATTTTAAAAGAATGAAATACTCTCATTCATGGCAACATGGATGAGCCTGGAAGACATCATATTAAGTGCAGTAAGCCAGTCACAGAAAGATAAATAACCACATGTTCTCACTCACATGTGGAAGCTAACAAAGTTGATTTCACATAAGTAGAAAGTAGAATAGTGGTTACTAAAGGCTGGGAAGAGTAGGGGTGCAGGGAAACAGGGATAGGTTGGTTAATGGATAAAAATTGCAGCTAGCTAAGAGGAGTAAGTTCCAGTGTTCTCTAACACTGTGAGGTGACTACAGTCAATAATTTATTGTATATTTTCAAATAGATAGATTTTGAATGTACCCAGCACAAAGAAATGATAAATATTTGAAGTGATAGATATGCTATCTTCCCTGATTTGATCATTATATAGTATATACATGTTCAAAATATCATACTGCTTTCCATAAATATGTTCACGTATTATGTGTCAATTAAAAGTAATAGTAATAAATTTTCTTTACCTGTGGAAAAAATAACCAAAAAATGTGATAAAGAGAAAAATACATTCAAAAGATTTGAAAAAATTCAACGATTTTAGTAAATATCAAGAAACCATGAAAATTAACATTCTATTTTATTAATCCTTAGATTTACAAATTGATTTATTAATCCCAAAACTCAGTTTATTTCATTTGCCCAAAGATTTCTTTTATGTCTCACTCTCAGAAAAGAAAATGTACTTTCTAATAAATAATTCACATTAGAAAAATAAATAAGACAGTTATTGTCATTCAGAAATAAATATAAATCAGTTTAACAACTCTCTTATATGGCAAAAAAAAAAAAAAAAAAAAAACTCTCAAAATGAGTGACTTCCCCCAACACACGCATGACTAAATTTCATACTATTGAAAGGAGATCTCTCTAAAACCAAGTAACACACACCAAAGGAAAAAAAAAAAAGTTTAAAAGCTAGAGAAATGGAGAAAGACATGACAGACCACCTAAACATTAGGAAATCAGGTTCACAATAATATTATGTAAAAAGCAGAAAAAGTTTTAAAAAGAAGCCTTAGCCGGACACAGTGGCTCACAGGTGTAATCCCAGCACTTGAGGAGGCCAAGGCAGGTGGATCACTTGAGTTCAGGAGTTTGAAACCAGCCTGGGCATCCTGGTGGAACCCTGGCACTACAAAAAATACAAAAATAAGTCAGGTGTGGTGGCATGCACCTGTGGCCCCAGCTACCCAGGAGGCTGAGGTAGGAGAATCACCTGAGCCTGGGGAGGTCGAGGCTGCATTGAGCTGTAATTGCACCACTACACCCCAGCCTGGGTGACAGAGTGAGATCCCACCTCAAAAAAAAAATTAATTAAAAAAATATATATAAAGGATAAAATGCATAATGAAAAATATTAGTTTTTTATTAACCAAGAAATTTCTTTGAAATATATATAAATTACATTATATAGATATAGAGGAGAAAAGATTAGCAGTGAGATAATTAAATATACCTAAATCTGACTGGAAAGGTGAACAAAAATTAAGACAAAAGGATGCAAATAACATAAATTAATTATATTGATTTAACAAACTAGATACTCTACAATAAGGGAATATATCTTCCTTCTAGCACTCATAAAAGTCATAAAAATCTGTCATTTATTAAGCCACAATGAATACCTCAATAAGCTGCAAAAATAAATGTACAGATCACATTTCAGAGCATAATGCAATAAAATTTGAAATTAAAGTTTCAAGTTTTAATATATCACCTTCTTAGAAATTATTAATGTTCTCCCAAGTAACTTTTGAAAGTGGAAATCCAAATCCTTATTACAAATTATTTCAAGAACAATAAAATTTGAAGCTACTACATTCCAAAATATATGTGAGATAGTCAAAGCTATATGTATATTAAAATTTAAAACTTCACATGTGTCATTACTCAACAAGAAAAAGTGGAAATAAATGTAAGAATTGAAGACAATGTTAGAAAAAGAATAAACTAAGGTAAGCAAAAATAATAAATCCAAAAGCAAAAAATTAATGAATTGTTAAGTTACCCAAAGAACCATTAAATGTTTAAAAATACTTATAGAATGTCTAACAGAGGAAGAGACTGAAGCAAATTAAAAATATTGGAAATAAGAATAATTTTTTTACTATAAAGAATACTGTGCATAACTCCAGGCTAATAAATTTGAAAAATCTCACTGAAATATTTTCTTTTCTAGGAAAAAGTAACTTAAAATTTACTTAGACACATTGAAAACTTGACTATTTAAATAGCAGGAAAAAAATGATAAAAAAATTTCAATCCACATCTTGTATTATATGCCAAAATTAATTTACAGTAGGTTAAAAAATTAAAGTTAAAATGTAATTCTTAAAAGAAGAAGAAAATGTATGAATTTTTTTAACTTAGATTGTATCAACAATCCTACATATAAGTAAATGCAGAATCCACAAAGGAAAAACATCTACAGATTTGACTATACTGAATTAGAACTTTGGTATAAAAAAGGCTTTGGAAGGCAAATTTTTTAATTGGAAAAAAATAGTTTCAATATACATGACAGAAAAAGGTATACTCTTAATATAACAAGAATAGGAAATGAACAATCATTAACAGAAATAAAAATGGCAAAAATTAAAAATAAAATGTTAAACTTCTCTGGCATGCAGCAGGTAAATTCAAATGAAAATAAGATATTTGCTGCTACTAAATTGATCTTTCAGATGAGAATTTCAAGTTCTAGTGGGAGTATGGAAAAATTGATGATCTCTACAAAAAATAAGCATGTAATTTTTTAAAAAAATTTATCCTTTCTGGAAGGCAATTTGCCCATTTAGATCCGAAACCTGAAAATGTACACATTCTTTAATCCAACAATTCTGCTTGTAGAAATTTATCCTAATTAAATGGGTATGTAAAACTACTTAGAGGATGTTCATTTCAGTATTATTTATAAAACATTGTTTATATTGTGATATATTCAAATGATGAATTTTTTAAGAATTATATAGAATACTAAATGTCATTAAAAATTTTTCATTACCGATTAAGCTTTTAAAGACCATTTTTTAAGAAAAGAGCATCTCAATTATAATTGCATATTATCTCAAAACATGTTATACATTCAGATTCCCAGGCCTACTTCCAAACATACTGAATTAGCCCAAGAGTGGGATTCAGGGATGTGTATTTGTAACACGTTCTATGTATAAAGATCTGTATATGCAACTTATATATTGTGTACCTTAAGTATGATCATGTTCATAAAATGTTTACCAGGTATACAGTGAGCACTCAATAAATGGTAACAATTAGCTGTGACCGAGATGACTTTGAACATGAATAAATGAAAAGTCAATGCATAAATAAGATTCTATGCTATTTTTTTACAGTGTGAAAAATATTCAGGCAATTAAAATAACCACTTTTGCGCTTAGTTTGAAAGTTTAGTATTCCTTTAGTGAAAAAACTGTAAACAAAGCTCACAAGATTTTGGGTAAGTTTAAACCAAAGTCATTCCAAAAAGCAGTTATTGGGTACTGTCCTTGTGCCAGAAAATATATTAATACAAGTATCAGGAATACAAAATTAAGCATAGTTTAACAAGATAAGTATGCTAATTGAACATGTACATGTGATAGCCTGAAAGGCAAAATGAAAAGTATTATATAGTTATTCATTTAATAAATGCTGAGAACAATATATATGCTAAAAAAATCTGTATATGATAGATAAATAAAGACTGAAAGTGTATATAGCATGTTTATTTCTTAGTAGAAAGGCAATAATTTTTATGTGTTCATAATGTGCATGTTTTATATTTTCCATAATGAATACATGTTACATTTCTTAATTTAAAAATTATGTTATTTAATGTAAATTAACAACACACAGTAGTTTATGGTAAAGCAAATAAATAAACCTTAACAACCAGAGTTCTGAGTAATTTGTAGAGAAAAATAATTAAGACAGAGAACACGATCTGGTAGCCCACAAGGTACAAAACATCTTTAATCCAGATGATGTTTAACTGTTTAAAAAGTAATTACCCACATTTAAAAACAGGGAGCTTTCCCTTAATAGATATTAACTTCCATCTTCTTTTGAAAACAATAAGATTTGACTACACTGGACCCAGATGGCAATAACTGATTGGGGTCGAGGGACTCCTCTTTAGATGTCCAAGGGCTCTCCAGTTTACTGTTGCCCCACCACTCCCTAGTATCCTCCCAAAGCTGAGGTCAAAGTCAATTGCCACACTTTAAGTCAATCATCACACTTTAGCTCTATTTTTGTAATTACTAAACTGTTTTTACATTTCTGCCTGATCCATAGGTATTTGACTCTGAGTTCCCTTGATCAAGGAAACACCTAGTCAACCTGTGACACATACAAGAGGCAAATACAATACTAACACTTTGCAACTCAGAGTCTCAACCCTGGCTGCACATTGGAACCACCTGCAGAGTTTTCAAAAGTCCCACGGCTCAGGCCACACCCCAGACCAATCATATCAGTGCCTCAGGGTGGGACCCCAGCATCCACATTCTTAAAGCTTCCCTATTACCCGTTGGAGGTAATAGGTAATTCCAATGGGTAGCCCATACTGAGAGCCACTGGGTAGCCCAGGCTGACAGCCACTGTTCTGGGGGAAAGGGTGCTAATAGACGGAACCCAGACTGATTTGAGGAGGCTGAGCCATTATGAGCAGGCAGTCTGGAGACAGCCTGGATTCAAAAATCCAGTTCTTCCACATACAAACTGTGCGTATTCAGCAAGCAAGTGTACTTCTCTGAACCTTCATGTTCTCATCTACAAGAGTGGAATCATAGTTCCTTTCTTGGAGAATTACTATGAAGATTAAATGGGATAAGGCCTGCAAAGAGTTCAGCACAGTTCTTGGCTCATTGTAAGTGCTCAATAAATGGAAGCAATAATTAATGTTATCACTAAATATTGTGCCTAGGGTAATGGCATAAAGAAGGAAGAGGAGGACATGAGTTGCTCATGATAGTTAGGTACTTCTAACTACTTTATATCATTATCTCATTTTGTTGCCTCAACAAATCCAGCAGGAAAGCACTAGAGAAAGGGGTTAAGACATAAGTGGAGATAGAAGCATTTTGTGAGCCATAAAGAGTTTCCCTGACACAGAAGATTTTTAATGTCATTATTATTTGTCTCATTTAACTAAAAGCCTCTTGAAGAGAGTCTGCTAACAGTATCTCAGTGATGTTCTCTGCCTCCCCACTCCTGGCCTCCCTGATCCATCTTTATTCCTCACTCATCTGAAAAACAAGTAAAATGAAAGCCTACAGCAAATGCTTCTTGACTTTCCTACTGCACTGGCAGAGCAGAAAGTGAACCTGATAAATGAGCATACAGGAAAGTTCCTGGGTTGAAACAAGAAGAAACCATCACCTCAAGCAGGTTGCAGCTAAAAGGACTGCCAGAAAGTTCAGACACATGGACTCCCACCTGAGGGATGCCTGCACCTTCCTTTTTCTCATTTTTTCCCTGCTGTCTGCTGTCACCCATCTTGAGTCTCAGGTAACTCTGGGCTTAGGCCTGAGCCTCACAGCCTGCAGTTGAAAGATTCCCAGTCCTAGTTTAGCTCTGCCATTTACTGCAAGCAAGTCACTTCTTCTCAGTGCCTTCCTCTGTTTTATCATCTGTTAAATGAGAATAATCATCCCAGACTTCTCCATCTACCTTTTATGGGTTTTATGAAGACTGCAGATCAATGGGAGAAAATACATGAAAATGTATATTATTGGCAAAAAATACAAGGCAAGAAATCAGTACCAATGCCATGCATGAACAGTGTTTTTATGTAATGTGGAAGATACTCATTACCCCTTCATTTAATAGTAGAGTTTCATTTGGACTTGCATTTCAACTAACAACTTGATGATAGAATTTTAGATATCTGCAGGATGACAGAGAAACTAGCTTGGGGTCAAGGGCCATTCTGAGGTCTCTGACATCCTCACCCACATAACCCACTCCCAATTTGCCCATGTTGAGAGCTCCTCCAGGTTGGCCCAGGGCCGTACTACATTATTAACTGACTTCTCAGTGAATTATGAATATAGCTCATAATCATTCTTATGAGTATAGCTAACACTTTTTAAAACCCTTTCTTAAACATGATCTTATTTTGGTTGTCACCAGGTCCCCCAGAGAAAGACAACAGGTGGATCCTTGTCTCTTTTTGGCAGGTGGAGGTAAAACATACTTGGCAAGATTATACAAGCATTGAATGAAAGGAAATTATTAAGTAATTAGCACAGGCCTGGCACAAGGGCTGCCTGAGTGATGATCAGGGTCAAAGTGGCCTTTAGCACTGGTAAACTCAATCCCCAGGAGCACCCATCCTACTTAGCTCACTAGGATTATCAGAATACCATTATCTTTTACCTCAGCAGCTACAACAGCCCCCTTTCAGTTTCCCCACCTTCAGACTTTTCCCATGAATACGCTCTCCACACTAGGGACCTCACAAATACTCAAATCTGATTGTCTCAGTTCTGAACTTAAAACCCTTTATTAGCTCTCCATTTCCCCAAGATCAAGTTCAAACTATTTAAAGGCTTAAAGAATCCTGCACCATGAGGGTGCTGCCTCTTTCCTACCCCAGTCTCTTGTCTGCAAGCTCCTATGTCCCAGCCCCTGCTGCTTTTCTCTCAGTTCCCTCAATGTGCTGTGCCCCCTCTTATTTCTGGGCCTTTGCACATGCTGTGCCCTACCCAGAATGTCCCCACCACCCTGACTGTCCCTCTGTCCCTCCACCCTACTGGCCTGAAGCCTGACACTTCTAAAGCTTACTCATCCCTCAATAGCACTTCCTCTAGGAAGCTTTTTGCAATTCTAGACTAAAGCATATCTCTGCTATGTGCTCCCAGGGCAACTTGCCCTTCCCATCAGAATATATTTCACACTTTGCTGTGATGGCTTAATCCTCTGTTTGCTCCACTAAATGGTAAGCCATGTGCGGAGACAGCCTATACTGAATCCCCAGCACCTAACAAAGGAGGGAAGAAAGGAGGGAGGGAAGGCAGGAAGGACAGAGGGAGACAAAGAGGGAAGCAAAGAAGAAACTGCCTTGCCTATCCAAGGTTTTCCTTATTCAAGCCCTTGCTTTTTCCTTATATTTGGGTTTATTCTTCATCTGGCCTTTGGGGAAAAAAAATGAAAAATAAGGAACCACCCCTAACAAATTGAAATAGAGGATCATTGTTAAAAAGAGAAGTTAAAGCCTGAAGATTTATTCTTTAAAAGTCAGTATCTGTAGGCCAGGTGTGGTGGCTCAAGCCTGTAATACCAGCACTTTAGGAGGCCAAGGCAGGCAGATCATAATGTCAGTAGATCGAGACCATCCTGGCCAACATGGTGAAGCCCTGTCTCTACTAAAAATACAAAAATTAGCTGGGTGTGGTGGCATGTGCCTGTAGTCCCAGCTACTCGGGAGGCTGAGGCAGGAGAATCACTTGAACCTCAGAGGCAGAGGTTGCAGTGAGACAAGATCATGCCACTGCACTCCAGCCTGGCAACAGAGAGAGACTGTGTCTCAAAAAAATAAATAAATAAAAATTAAAAAGTTAGTATCTGTGTCCTGTTCCTGGGAAACTTACTCATGGAAATTAGGAAAAAATCAAAATCAAGATTCATAATACCCTCTGAGCCAAGGATTCCTTTTGAGAAAGCTCCTTGGAACAGCTACTTCCTCACACAGAGAGAAACAGAAGATCCCAGAGCCCTGGCTGAAATATTAACAAATTATCTCAGAAATGAGGTACAATCACCCCTTCTTTTGTGTCTCATGGGAACTGATATCGGCTCCCACCTGCCTGTGCCTTGGTGTTTACATGTCCATCTTCACCTGCTACACTAAGAGTAACTGTAGTCAGGACCCAGGCCTGAGCTATGTGTGCCCCCAAGACTCAATACCCTGCCTGGCACAGAGCAGATGTTCAAGAAATGCTTTCTGCATGAGTGAATGAATGACCTTTACTCATAGGCCTCCTTGAGCAACCTTCCCATATCCTTCATTCTCTCAATGCCTGTTTATTGCAAGTCTATTAAGCACCAAATAACAATACCTTATGGAGTTCACAATTTCTTGGAGAAGGTAGATATTATGCATATAACTCCAAGTATGCTCAGTATTTGCAAAAAGACATTCACTGTGCATCTGCAGCCTACAAGAGGAATCAATTAAAAGCTGAGACCTCTGAAAGTTGTATGGGATTTAGTCTGGCAAAGTGGGGGGATGTGGGAGAGAACATTCTAGGAAATGGGGTGAGTATATGAGAAGTGTCCAAATAGAAAAACGCGGCCACACAAGAGGTTCTGAGAAGAAACATCCTCCAAGCCTGAAAGCCAGCACAGTGTGGTACAGCAGCTTTCATGCATCGTCCTAGCAGGGGAGCTTTTCTTCCAGTGAAATCCTCTGTAGAAACCATTAATATCAAGCATAAAAATAGAACTGCTCTGGTTGGAGCCACTGCTATGTTTGCCAAAGGAGGCAAATATTTTAGCCCATGACTCCTCAGACTACAACATGCATACAAATCACCTGGGATCTTGTTAAAAGGCAGATTCTGACTCAGGAGTTCTAGGGTGGGACCTAAGATTTTGCATATCTAGCAGCCTCAGTGATGTTGTGGCTGGTCCACCAACATCTCTTTGAGCAGCAAGATCCCAGAGACTGACAAAACAGTTAACCAGGAATGAAAAGAAAGCTCAGGATGGCCACATGGCCTCTTCAGATCTGAAGGTCTGTAAAGGGTATGTTAAAAGGGTGTCTGACCACCTGTTAAAATAGCTATCATCAAAAAAAGAGACAAGTCGCTGGTGAGGATGTGGAGAAAAGAAAACCCTTTATACAGTTGGCGGGAAGGTAAATTGCACAGCCATTATGGGAACTGGTATGGAGGTTTCTCAAAAAAATAAAAATAGAACTATCAATATGATCTAGCAATCCAATTTCTGGGTATGTATCCAAATGAAATAAAATCAGGATCTTAAAAAGATATTTGCACTGCCATGTTCAACACCACATTATTCACAATAGCCAAGATATGAAAACCTAAATGTCTATCAACAGATAAATGGATAAAGAAATTGTAGTATATGTACATAGGCAATGGAATATTACTCAGCCTTAAAAAAGAAGGAAATCCTGCTACTTACAACAACACGGATGAACCTGGAGGACATTATGCAAAATGAAATAAGCCAGACACATAGAAAGACTAATACTGCATGATCTCACTTAAATGTGAAATCTAAAATACTGAAACTCATAGAAGCACAGAGTAGAACCGTAGTTGCCAGGGGCTGAAGGGAGGGAGAAATGGGGAGATGTTGGTTAAAGGATATAAAGCTTCAGTTATATAAATTCAGTTATTATATATGAGTTCCGGAAACCTAATATCCAGCAATGTGACTGTAGTTAACAGTACTGTACTATATACTTGAAATGTGCTAAGGGAGTAGATCTTAAGTGTTCTCACCACGCAAAAAGTAATCATGACCATGCAAGGTGATAAATATATAAATTAGCTCAATTGTGGTGATCTTTTCACAATGTATACAGATACCAAAACATTGCATAGTATGCTTAAATATATACAACTTCTATTTGTCAATTATACCTCAATTTTTAAAAGTAAATGTGTGGGTCTGTACATAAACTTGAGACATTGTGGGTTGAGGGTCTGGGCATATTGCTATTGAAGTTGTGTGTATGTGCTCAAATCTGCTTCCGTGTGTGCACATGCATGTGTGTGTGTGTGTGTATACACCTCAACAAATGCTCACAATAGAATAAGACTGATGGGCACTATAAATAGTTTCTGGGAGCTACAGCAGCATAATCCGGATTTAGAAGAAAATCAATTATTTGATCTGTCACTGATGTCAGCAGGTCATCCACAATCCACCCTACTCTTGCCCTGTTATTTTAGTGTCACGAATGAAAAAGAGAAAGAGATACTCAGAGCAAGGCTTCAGCTTCTTGGGAAGGAGTTAGGATATGCGCCTCAGAAAGGATTGTCTCTCCACGCAAGTATTGGTTAAAAGGTCTCGCTGTACCCCATAGGTGTCCCAAAATGGCATATAATCATAGGGTGTCTGTGCCTAGAGGATAGAGGGCTAGGATTGCCTCAGGATTTCAGGGCTATATGTAGGTCCCCCTGCCCGAAGCTGCCACTCCACCACCTGTTACGATGCCTAAAACCACGCTATTAGAGTTTGTGCTCTTGTAATCTAAAGATTTCCAGCCTTAGGATTTTCGTTCATCTGTGTGGGATAATACTTTAAGCTTCTATGGTGTAATTCTTTAGGGAGTTTGAAGACCAGTAAGTGAAAGCAAGGCCTTATGGAATGAGACCCTGGATATGAGCCACTGGTTCTATAAAACCACCTAAAGAGCAAATGTGATCCTTGGTTGTGTTAATAAGAGTAGAGGGTACAAATTAAAGGAGATGATGATCCCAAAGGTTTTTATGTATTCAGAACCTATGGAATAGCCAGAGTGATCACAAAAGGCAAACCTTTGCCTTGCTTCTCCACAACTTAAAGCCTTTATAAACCAAAAATAGAATTTGAAGCCCCCCCAATCATCTGAATGAACCCCTCCCCTTGGCAAGGGTATTCCAAAGTTAACCTGAAAAACTAGTTCAGGCCCTGATAGGAAGGGGAAGCCTGACATGCATCATTATACCCTCCTCCCTTTTGGAATTACTGATAGAGACCAGGCGTGGTAGCTCGCACCTGTAATCCCTGCGCTTTAGGAGGCCAAGGCGAGTGGATCACTTGAGGTCAGGAGTTGGAGACCAGCCTGGGCAACACGGTGAAACAATGTCTCTACTAAAAATACAAAAATTAGCTGTGTATGGTGGCATGTGCCTGTAATTCCAGCTACTTGGGAGGCTGAGGCAGGAGAATCGCTTGACCCCAGGAGGCAGAGGTTGCAGTAAGCCAGGATAGCACCACTGTATTCCAGCCTGGGTGACAGAGCAAGACCCTGTCTCAAAAAAAAAAAAAAAAAAAAAAAAAATTACTAATAGAACAGACTCTTTATGCCTAATAAGAAATATTTACAATCTATTCTCTCTGAACCCTGCTACCCGGAGGCTTCATCTGCATGATAAAACTTTGGTCTCTACCACCCCTTATTGTAATCCATTATTTTCTATTGATAATAACTCTTTCAACCAATTGCCAATCAGAAAATCTTTAAATCTACCTATGACCTGGAAGCCGCCCCACCCCCACCCCCACCACTTCAAGTTGTCCCACCTTTCCAGACCGAACCAATGTATATCTTACAGGTATTGATTGATATCTCATGTCTCCCTAAAATGTATAAAACCAAGGTGTACCCTGACCACCTTGGGCACATGTTGTTAGGACCTCCTGAGGCTGTGTCAGGAACACATCCTTAACCTTGGCAAAATAAACTTTCTAAATTGATTGAGACCTGTCTCAGATACTTTTGATTCACACCTTTTAGCATCTGGCTGTTGCTCTTACAGAACCCAAAGTTTTCAAATGACTTGTGAGATCCAATATCATGCAGCCCCATTCACCATTCTGGTGTATGTCTCCTGCTGCTCATTGCCTCACTAAGCTCTACCCACACTGACTTTCTTTTGTTCCTACCATGTGCCAAGCACCTTCTGTTCCTCAGGACCTTTGCACATGCTATTTCCTCTGCTTGGACTGCTCACCTCTCTCCTCTCCCTCTTCACTGGGCCAGCTCCTGTTCACCCTACAAGTCTCAGCTTAAATGCTACTTCCTTAGAGGAGATTTCCATGCTTCCACAACTCCACAGTCCATGCACCTGAGCATCTATTTCTGCGCCATTGTAGTCACAGTTGTAGTACTGTAGTAGTAACAGCAGCTAACATTTTCTGTATTTACGACATTCCAACTTTGGTTCTAGGTACTTTTCATTTTTAGCTCCTAATAACAACCCTAATGAAGTAGCTGTTATTATTCCCCTCTCCCCCACTTAGCAGATAGGGGAACTCTGGGCTACAAAAGTCAAACAACTTACCCAACAGCTCCAAAAGGTAAATGGTGGGGCTGCAGTTCAAATTCAACAAGTGGGTCTTCAGAATTATTTACTCAATGAATGTTTTCTCCATAGTACTCAGAAACCAGGAATCAGGTGTTGCTTAACACCCCATCACCAGTATGCAGCACAAAGCCTGGCACATGGTAGGTACTATATAAATATTTGTTGAATAAGTAAATGAATGAATAAGTTAGGATGAGGCCAAGGACAATAATCTAGATGGTGAGAGGTCTAGAAATTACAAGAGAAATGGCTGAGGGTGAAGAGAATTCTTAATTAAGAGAAAAGATGCAGGGCTGACTTGACAAGTGAGAAGGAAACAAACTTCTTCTGAGTGGCTGCAGAGAGCAGGGCTTGAAACAATGAGTAAAACACAGAGGAAAGAGATTTCACCTCAGTAAAAAGACCATCACTCAGCAGAGGCCAAAGTATAAGTGTTTCCCTTAGGTAGTGAGAGACCCATCACAGTAAGTATGCAAGCACAGGCTACAACAACAGTGGATAGGAAAGTACCTGGAAGTAGTCAAGCTTCAAACTGCATCTGTTCTGTGTGTGTCCCCACACTAATAGGCTAAGAACCTGTGAGTTCACAGACCCCTCTTTGCACCCCTTATCCCTAGACATTCCAAAGGAAAAATTTTAGCAGGGAAATACACCCACGGGGTTTGTCATAATTTGCTCCTAGCTGAAAATAGAAAGATGGGCTGGAGTCATAAAAAATACAATAGCAAAAGGCTCTCCCTTATTGTGAGAGCCACTCAGCTCAGAATCAAAGCTGGACTCAGATGAAACAATGAGGCCATTTCCTACTCCAGCAAAACTGCAGTCGGGTTCTTCCGTGGCTCAGCTGCCCTGCCTCTCTCAGATCACAGCACCGCTCTCACGGATGAAAGGGACAGTCTGGTGTTCCTTGAAGCTTGTGGCCGGGTACTTTTTATTTGCATTTAATTGAATAGAGCAGGCAACAAAAAGGTGCTCCTACTAGATGACCTTTCAGGGCCTTCCCTGCTTATAGTTTGATTTTGTGAATTGAATTAGGTTGAATTGGAGCATGTCAGAAGTAAGAGGAACTTAAATACCATCTAATCTACTCTTTGTCTTAGAGAGAAGGAAATTCAGGCACAGAGAAGGGAGGTAGCTTGTCCAAGGTTACACAAAAAATCCTAGAAAAATTAGAACCCCAACCTCTAGTTTGCATTCTATCTTTCTCCGTTTATCCAAGAGTGTTTTCAGAGAGTTGGTGCTTTCTGAGATCAGGCAGGCCCCATATATCCAGCTTCTTTTACATCACCTACGTGGAGAGCCATTAGCAAGGATTTACTTGGTGGAGGCTCCACTTGGGGTCAGGAATTAACTCCCAACTCTTAAATAATTTTTTCACAAAGATTAGATAATTTGGTTTCCTCTTATCCAAGCCAGGTGATCTGGAAGCAGGAGCAAAATGAAGACCAAAAATGCTTGTGCTCAAATGACCTACATGACACCTGTCAACATTCTGATTTCTGTTTGGAGACTGGGTCACAAAACTGTTGCATCGAAACAAACAAAAATATTTAGAATGAGTAAGCTGAAAATAATCTTAAAGATCTCCCAATCGTGTGATTCCCAAGTACCACTTCCTGGATGTGCCATGTTGACATGAAAACAAAATAAAGGAAATGTTCGATAATATTTCTATGTATGTATACAAATGTATGCACATCTTTCCTGAGATAGGTCATCCTTTATGCTGAGATTATGTTCTTCCTTCTTTTATAGTTATAATATAGCCTTTATTTTATAAAATGATAGTGATAATTGGCTTTCTATCTTGAATTTAATATTCTTACCTGGCAAAATGAAAATTGACAACAAAGTTGACAGCATGTGTCGGGTTCTCTCAATTTTTTAGAAATTTTAGAAATCCACAAAGTCTTGAAACCACAGTCTTTCTTTTTACAACTGTGAGACTAGAGGACCCTGGAATAAAACCATGTTTCCAAGTTCTTACAGTCTCTTACAAACCAATTCCAAAGTTTCAGGAGCCATCAAGCTACTCTACTCCTAACTCAGCATTAAAATTGCTGTGGGGTCCTGGACAAATTGCTTAATTTTGAGTCTCTACTTTCACAACTAGAAAGTGGACACAATAATCCCTGCCCTGACTTCTTCACAGGTAGCAGAAGGTCAGCCTGTATGAAAGTGCTTTGAATGTAACGAGATAGCATAATCAGCTCTGTGCAAGCAGCTGCAAACCCTGGTGCTTGCAGGGCAGACGAGAAATAGGAACAACTGAAGCAGGCCAAGTGTGAGTGAACAGACGGCAGCTACCGCTCAGTCTCAGTACTGAGAATGCAATAACACAGGGTGGGGAATGGGGCAAACTAACAAGTTCAGCATCTGAAGGGAGAAGAGTGGCTACCCCAGCCAATTTTTGCCATGTTGTAATGTGGGTCCAAGGTAACCAGATATTCTCATTTTCAGAAATACTGGAATCTTACATTTTTATGTGCTATGTTTTGATTTATGAACGTTGGCCACAAATTCAAACTTTAAAAAATTGTGAGAGTAAACAAAACATGCCATATGGGGATTGCCTGTATGTAAGCCCCTGGTCTGTGACTCCACACCTATCTTTTTCTGAAAGTCCCATGGACAGGTCATATTAGTAAGTGCCAAAGCAATCTTTATTGCCTCACAAGAACACAGCTCAAGACAAAGCTGAACAATACAAATTCGCAACGAAGATCAGCCCGCAAGGGTCAATATACACATTTCAGGGTTAGGCAAGGGATAAAACTGGTTGAAGAAACACTTCGTGAACTAGGACAACACTGTCTATAAAAGCTCACCCACTAGTTTAACATTCTAGATCAGTTCTCTGTCCTCTTACCCAATTTGAAACAAAATTTCCTAATCCTAAAAATGGGGCAAATTACACATGTTAAATTACACATATCTAATATATCTACTTATATGAGACTGTGTATAATTTGAACAAAACAAAGATGGTAAATATGTGGCAAGATTGTTTTGTTCCTGATAATGAGGATGATGATAACTAACTGCATGGCAGGCATAATTCGAAAAGCTCTTTAAATTATTAATTAATTTGATCCTCATGGCAACTCAATAAGGTAGATACTCCTATCATCAGCATTTTACAGACATGAAAATTGAGGAACAGAAAGGTTAAGTAATTGCTCAATGTTACACAGCTGAAAAGTGGCAGCACTGGAGCCCATTGATTGCAGCCTTCTTCCCTGCTGTGCCTCAGAATCCTTGTTAATAGAGTGATCCAAGAGGCTCCTACTCACTGATCAAGTTATCAGGCAGTTAAAATCTGCCTTCCCGACTCTAGCCCAATGTAATGCTTGGCACAGAAGACATCCTATTACCCTTATTAAATATCGGCTCCCTTCCTTATACTTTATACTTTGTCATAAAGACCAAACCATAGGATGTGTGTAAGACAGGGTATCTCAACCTCAGCACTGTTGACATTTTGGGCTATAGATTTTTGTTGTGGGGGGCTGGTCTGTGCATTTAAGGGAATGTGGCAGCAACCATGGTCTCTACCCACTAGACACCAGTATCACACCCACGTATCACCCATCCCCCATGAAAACAAAAAATGTTTTCAGACATTGTCAAATGTCTCCCAGGGGACAAAACTGTCTCCAGGGGAAAACCACTGGTATAAGGTATGATTAGTACAGACCCCTCCTGTACCCACAGTGATTCACCCAGCTTCCCTTGGCTTCTCACAGCTGCCGAGCCCCATCCCACACTGTGAGTTATCTTCACCCTTCACTGTAAAATAACAGGCATCTCCCCCAGGAACTGCCTACTCCACTATTCTCAAACAGCTCCCCGAGAACTTTCCATTTTAAGGGTTTCATTGTTAATTCCTGTAGGAAATGGATGAAGTTTGGGGGATAACAAACAAGACAGGAATGGGGAAATAAAAGTTCCAGAGTTCTCATAACAGTAGAAATATGTTAGACTATTAAGCTGGTGCAAAAGTAATTGCAGTCTTTGCCATTGAAAGTAACAGAAGAAACAGCAGTTACTTTTGCACCATTCTAATACCTCATAGGGTGGATATATCCTAGCCAGAGCCCTTGAAAACCATTATCTATAGGGTGGTTTGAAAGAGCTCAGCAAAGGCCCAGCACATGGGAAGCACTCAGGTAAATTATAACTCTAAACAGTAATGACCTTAAATTATTGTCTCTTCATTCAACAGGCTTGCATTAACCTACCCCTAATACTGACAAGGGAGGAACTATTACTACATGGGCAGTTTACAGATCAAAAAATTGAGCTTCACCGAAGCTGAAAAACTTGCCAAGCTCAGACTAGACAGTGGGAGAACACAACCCAAGCCTGCCACCACCCCAGCAGACAGACAGTAGCTTGGACAGCAAGAAGAGGTTCACAATCCAGCTGTGCCGTTCACTCTTCAGTGGCCTGGAGCTCATAAGTCAACCTTTCTGGGACCCATGTCCTCATGTTTAAAACGAGAGGCCAGATGAGAGTTCGTCTGGCTCTAAAATTTCATAACCCTCATCTGTTATTCCCTCTCTTCTCAAACCTTCTTCCAACATAAATGATGATAATTCGTCATTAAATTAGGATTTTTTTGAAAAGTTGTTTAAGGAGAAAAAAAGATTGTCTCAAACTGAGTGTTTCTCATTGTAAAACTCCATTTTCTCACTAAATACTGGATTAATGCTGTTTAAATTGCATTGCTGGAATGAGTGGGGGAGGGGAGAATTAATGAACTTCTAAGCAAAAATGTTCATTAGCTGGAGAAGATCTAAATTAATGAGGAAGAAACACTAAAAAACAGTCATGGCAGACCAGCTTTCTCTAGAATTATATTATTAACAAAATGCAATGAAACGGCAATTGGTTCGAAGTGGAGAACAAAGAACAATCAAGGAGAAATGCAGTGGCCTGTTTCATTCATAGCATCCCGAAATGTAGAGTGGGAAGGAAACCCTGGTGAGCCCATCCTTGATAAGTAACCAAAATAATGCTAAGAGCAACTGTTAAGGGTTTTACATATATTATCTCCTTTAACCCCTCACAATCCAGTAGTGTAAGCTCTGTCTCCATTTCATCGCTAAGGCAAGTACATCCAGAGACGTTTACTTCTTGCCCACACAGCAGAACGAGTATTTAAACCCAGATTTAACATCAAATCCTGTTCCCACAACCTCCTCCCCATCTACTGCTTTACTTTGGCTAGCCTCTGTTTGAATATCTCAGCTGCCAGGGGATTTACTGCCTCACAAGATGGCCCAATTCAGCATCTTCCTAAATTGAGTATTCCTCCTTGTGACTTTGTCCAAAAGACATCCAGGGGTGTCCAACGGAGATAATATAATTATGGGTTCTTAGTTTCTGATTCTGGTTGGGCCAGCAAAACCCCTTCCTCATCCTTCTTTTCCACATTTCACTAGAGACAAAAACTAAAAACCATGGCTTCAGGCTGCTAAAAGTCTAAAACAAAACAAAACAGAACAACAAAATAAGGTGGGTTGGACAAGCTTGCTAGACTTTGACCCCACCTCCACTCACCCACAGTGTGTTCCAACATCTCCTCCTTCCCTGTGGCAGCTCTTCAGAAATTTAAAGTCACTGATGACCGTGAATGTTCTCACCTCTCAGGGAAAAGTCTCTCATCCTTTTCCTTGTTCTCCATATGGCAAGGTCTCCAGATCCTTCCTCTGTCACTCACATTCTTCAGAACACACTCAGGTTTGACGATGAGACTCTTAGAGAACCAAACCCATATTTCTAAGTGTATCCCAGCCAGAAGAGAATGCAGAAGGACCATCTCCTCCCTTATTTTAGGCTTGCTACTTCTGTTAATGAGCTCCAAGAGTGGCTCATCTGTATCAGCAGCTGGGTCACATATTGGCTTATGATGGGCTTGCTCCCAAATAGCTAGGACCTCTCTAGATATTTTTGCACATGGCCTTCTTAGCTAGTGTGTGATCAGCTGCACTGTTCAACAATTAGTTGGTTCTAAGCAGAATGCAATTAAATAGATCCCACCAGACAAAACCACCAAAGAAAACTCCAGTGTTCTATCCCACTCAAAATCCTTCTTCTTCATGAAGTGACTGTTATCAGTTGGTCTAACAGGAATAGAACATTCTGTTCACCAATAATCACTGCTCCTTATAAGCCCTGAGGCCTTTGTTTTATAAATCATTTCCATGTCAGTAACAGAAACTACCATTTTAAGCACTGACTCTGAGATAATGCTCCAGGCAAGTTGATTACCCTAACTTAATGATAATCTTACACATTCAGCATTATTATTATTTCCTTTTTCCAGATGAAGAAACTGAGGCACAGAGGAGTTTAGTGACCTGCTCAAGGGTTCACAACTGCCTTAACCTTTTTTCTTGTCAGTGCCAGGTGTATTAGTCCATTTTCACGGTGCTAATAAAGACATACCCAAGACTGGGTAATTTATACAGGAAAGAGGTTTAATGGACTCACAGTCCCACATGGCTGGGGAGGCCTCACAATCATGGTGGAAGGAGAGGAGCAAGTCACATCTTACGCAGATGGCAGAAGGCAAAGAGAGACCTTGTGCAGGACATCTCCCGCTTATAAAACCATCAGATCTCAGGCGACTTATTCACTATCGCGAGAACAGCACAGAAAAGACATGCCCCCATGATTCAATTACCTGCCACTGGGTCCCTCCCACGACATGTGGGGATTGTGGGAGCTACAATTCAAGATGAGCTTTGGGTGGGGACGCAGCCAAAACATATCACCAGGGCTGAGATTCAAACCCATCTTTGGTACTAGATCCAAAACTCACACTTTTTCCACCACAACACAGTGGCTTCCAAGTCCAAAACTTCCTGCATTGGCCCATACTGGGCTGACAAGTTTCTATCTACTTACATAACTTCTTATTTGATTGTCACAAACACCCTAGGATTTGGGGACAGGAGAAACTGAGGGACTTGTGCAAGGTCCCAAGGATGGGTCTTCTGAGTTCTCACTGGTTATTCTCTTCTTGTTCTGCATCCAGGCACAGAGTCCCCTCATTCTGCCTTGTTAATCCATGTTCTTGTTTCTTGCTGAGGATCTCAGAGCTCAGAGGGCCTCTGCAGGTCAGGGGATTGGAAAGGGCCAAGTTACTCCCCTGCAGAGAAAACCAATCAATCTTATGTCAACCCACCTGCTCTCAAAAAGAGCAGCTGATCAGCCACAGCTGATAAAAAAGGAGGTGATTTAAAGGTCAAATGAAGGCTGAATGTCTATCTGCCCTTCTTTTGTGACAAATGTATCTGAGATGTGAGCACAGTGAGATGGTGTTATTTTAAGATGGGTGGCTGATCAGGAACACTGAATTCACCCAGCCTGTGTCAGTCTCATTTTATAAAACGCAGTGTCCAGGAGTTACAAAAGGTAAAGCAATGGAGTGAAATGAGCACTGGAATAGGAGGTGCTTTTTCCAGAATACATATTGAGCCTTGGCACCAGCTACTGGTCTTTGGGGCTACTGCTTGAGCCCTTTGAGTGTGACGTGGCTCATCTTTAAAATGAGATTATGCAAGCCACCATCAAAACAATGCTAGGATAAGAAGACAGAATTGCCCCCCTGGATTCCCAGTCTCGTTTTGTACCATGCAAGAGATGCAAGAACCCTCAGAAAACAGCTAGCAAAGCTGGTTATAATTAGTGTAATCCTATAATCCCCTCCAGTCCCCTAGCAATCACCAGTACCTCTCTGAAACCTGAGTTCACCAGGATATAGTCTAAAGACCAGCTACCTAAGAGTCCATTTTTCAAATGGGAAAACTGAGGCCCAGAGAAGTGAAGTAACTCAAAGTCTTGAAGTGAGTTTATGACAGAATCAAGACTAGAATGCAGTGCATAGTTCCGGTTTAGTGCACTTTTATTTATTTATTTATTTATTTATTTATTTATTTTTGACAGGGTCCTGCTCTGTCACCCAGGCTAAAGTATAGTGGTTGATCACAGCTCACTGCAGCCTCAACCTCCCAGACTCCAGTGATCCTCCCACCTCAGCTTCCTAAGTAGCTGGGACTACAAGCATGTGCCACCACATCCAGCTAATTTTTTTCATTTTTTTCTTTGTACAGTCGGGATCATACCATGTCGCGCAAGTTGCGATTTCTAATATGACATGCTAGTATGGCTTGTTCCTCTTTCCATGTGTAACTATACGTGTATAATATACAATGTTCTAAAAATTAACTTTCAAACTCCCTAGATCCCTGAGACTCCAAAAATGTGACAGTGACAAGAAAAGACAGGATTCTTACCTCTGCTCCAATCAAGGCAAGTCTGTGTTTTTCTCTAATATCTGTTAATAGTATCGGCTAACATTTATTGAGCACTTAATACCAGGTTCCATGTGAGTATTTTTAATGTGCATCATCTTACTTCATAATCCCAAGAGACTGTGAGGTAGCTGTTAGTCTTTTTCCCATTATAGAGATGAGGAAACTGAGGGTTAGAAAGGTTAAGTCACTTGTTCAAAGCCATCCAGCAGGAAGTGGAGCAGGAGTCACACCCAGGTAGACTTACCCACAGGGCCTTTACCAGCAACCCTGTGTTTTTCTACCCAAGTACAATTTCCTTTAAAGAAAGGGACCCACCTCCTACCTATTGTTTTTTCTTTTCTTCTTTACATTTTTTAGTTTGGAAGGCACTACTCTGAGGTTGGGGAGAAGCACCCTCGTTTCTCTAAGCACCTCGCCACGTGTGTTGGGTAGGGCATCTTAATGAATAGGTCAGTCTTCCCTAGAAGTGAAGTGGGGGGACCCACCAAAACTCTGCACTCCACTAGACCAACACAGTGTCCAGGAGATGTTCCACTGGAGCTGCAGCGCTGTCAGCGAGGCCACTGCAAAGGCAGTCATCTCAGCCCAAGTGTGCTTCCCTCCCCTCATCCATGGCATCTGCAGCTGCTTCACCTCCAACAGTCCCACCAGAGAGATGAGACAACAGCAGCCTTGGCGTACACGCAGCTTCTCTAGAGTCATGCTAGTTTACCGTCAAGCCCAAATCCAAACCTCAGCTTTGAAACAACCTACTTTCCTTCAACAAATTCCTGCAGCTTTGACTTGTCCCTGATCTTTTCTGCCTTGACCCCAGAAATGCCAGCTACACACAGGGCTGCTGAGACAAAGGCTATATATAAATGCCTGGGCCTTGAGATTCCTATTTCAAAAGTAGTCGATACACTCCTGTTTACTCAACTCCCCAAGCTTGCCTGGGACTGAGTAGCTGGGTCCCTTCGGAAAGGACCCAGAAAGGAGATGCCAGATAGACATCCTCTGACCTAAAGTACAAGTAAGCAGGGACAGCAGATCCCAACGCCTGCTCTAGCAATGCTACCCAGCTTTCCTAAATGAACCCTGGTATCAGCTGAATCATCCTACAACCACTTAACACAACACAGGCCTGAGAAGAGTAACATAGGATGATATTTCATGACAAGGAATGACGTTCATGATTGTCAAGGGGAAATCTCTTTACAATAAATAGTACATTTCAGTTTTATATTTTCAACACGTACATATTTATGCAAATTCAAATAGAATAAACACACTAAAATTTTTAATGAGATGTTGTATAAACTGTTTCTATTATAGTTTTTCACTTCAAGTAGCATGAACATCTTTCTGGATATACACAAGTGTGTGTGTGTGTATGTGTGTTGTGAGTGTGTGTGTGTACCTCCTCTCTGTTAGATTACCTGTGATTTTGTTCCTTCTTATTTCCATGTTTTGGGAAGAAAGCTATTAAATTTGCATGCCTGCCTGCTACTTGTCCTTTAAGGAACAATCCATCCCACCCAAACAGTTGTGGCAGGGCCATGATAGTGCTCTTATCCCCACCAATGCCGCCACATGACTCAGGCTAGGCCAGCAGAGCCCTCCCTCCCCTCACGCACAGTGAATGGTTCAGAAGAGAGCTCATGGCCCAAAGTGAGCTTTCATCTCCTTTAAGACTTACTATCTCAGCACTGTAAGGGAGAGGAGCTTGCTTGTCCTCTGGGATGGCAAGCTAAAAAGACCATAATTAGCCAAGAATTATTGGGAGATTCATTATGCTGCTTCCAGTATATGAAGGAATCCTTTCTTAGAATGAAGGCAAGACAGATCAGAAAACAGAGCCAGGAAGTGAAGAGAGAGCCCTAATGACACTGAGCTTCAGGATCCAGCCATGGCTAAAGCTGGAATGATCCCTGAAATTCTCAGTTATATGCTCTAATAGATTTTCTCTTATACTAATGTGAATTAAATTTCTGTAAGAGACACAGCACCTGTGTTTTCTAAAAAAAACTACGTGTGCATATGTGTGTATATATATACGTGTGTGTATATATATATAATATACCCCTTTTTATGAACAATAATAAATTCAATCCATTCTTTAAGCTTTATCAGTGTATTCCTCAAAAGTCTCTTCTCTGTTTATAACATCAATTTTGCACTCCATACTGCCATATATTGTTAATTCATTGATTTTTCATATGTCAGAATCTCCCCAAATAAATAAGTTCCTTGAAGAAGGAATTGTGCCTACCTTACTGCATAACACCCAGCACCATACATTGTTTAAAGTAGGAACGTGAAAAGCTCCACCCCACCCTCTCACCCCATCAGCAGACATGCATTTAGGTTAGATTTCATCTCAGCAGGATGAGGTGTCTTACAGCATTCTCACTCCTGTAAGTTCATTAGAAGTGAGCTACTTAGGATTTGGGTTTGTGCTCATGTTTATCTGCGAGGACAATTAAGATCCTCCTTCTTACAACACTGAGATAGTAAGAGGCTCTTACTCCTCTTAGAGGAGACTCAAGCTTAAACTGGGCTACAAGCTCTCCTCTGAACCACTCACTGTGCATGAGGGGAGGGAGAGCTCTGCTCCCCTAGCCTCAGTCATGTGGCAGTATTGGTGAGGATGAGAGCACTATCATGGCCCTGCCACATGATCAAACCCAGAATCACTGAATGTCAGAGTGGGAAGAAACTTCAGCCATCACCCCGCCCAGTGGTTTTCAAAGTGGTTTTATGAAAGCTTGCGGCTGTGCTTGGATGTCGGGAGGCAGGCATCCTAAAGTCTGATGAGAGAAGCAAGCGGTTATGCTGAATGGACTAACTCCATGCCCTTGTTTCCACCAGAGCAGTCTTTATTTAATCCTTTTAAATACTGAGATTGTTAAAAAAAGCTAACTCCTGGGTTCTTTCCTAGACATACTGAAACCTATGGTCAGATTTGTGATTCCAGCATTTTCTTTTTAACAAGCTGGCACTAAAGTTTAGTCAGCATGACTCTAGCGTCCCCAGAAATTGAGACCCTTGCCATCCATATCTGGAAATCCCATCCATCCCTACCAGGTCCCTGCCTGGCTAACCTCCACCCTCCTGGGGAGCAGTAATTGAATGTCACATGTTGAGCATAATCCTAGAAAATCCTCTGTCATCATGCTCAAGTCCCAACAGCTTGTAGTAATTAGATCTAGACTGGAGAGAGGTACAAAGGAATCATACACTGATGTAGTTTGAAGCTTCTGAGGTTCATGCAATGAGGGAGACCAGGATCAGTCAAAGAAAGTGTAGCTACAAATTCCAAGAAAGAGGCAGCATGGAGGCCACAATATCCGTGGGACATTCCCAATTCATTTCAGCTCCTCTCACCCCTCCTGTCCCCAACCTAGTGTCCTATTCAGAAAGGACATGCAAATGTGGTAGCAAACTTCATCTCTTGCAATATTAGATGGTGGATTTTAAAACTCCCCCTCTTTTGGACTGGTTACATTTTATCAACTTGATTTAAAAACAAAGAACCCTTCCTATTCTTTCTCCCCACCTCTTGAGTCAGAATCCACAGGAGTGGAACCCTGAAATCTGTATTTTTATAAACATCACATTGATTTTTATGTAGCCAGTTCAGCTCCAATCCACAAACTAAATTTGGTAGCCCCCATACATGTCCACATTTGAATGTTCCTAAGTTCTGTTAAAAAAGAAAAAAAGATTAGGATAAAAGAGGAAATCAAAAGATGGCCTGAAAAAATAGAAAAAAGAGAAAAAAAAGGCCTGGAAAGAACAAAAGAGTTAGAAAAATCACCATTTTGCAACCACTAATGAAAAGATGGACCTAGACAGGATAATCAGGGCATGCCAGACTCATTAGGTGAAAGGTTGACTGGAGAACTTTGCCATGGTGGGACCAGATTGACATCATGCAGATTAGGACGACTTAAAATTACACACCCAGAATGTGGTAGAAAAGGAAGTACAATACTCACAATATGTACAAAGTCATCTAGCTAAAAAATGGAGCCTGAATATAATCATACTCTAAACTTACTGCCACTTTATAGGAAATACTAGGGATAAAAGAACAACTTAAATAACAAGAAGAGATAAAAGAAAAACTTAAATAACACCAGGAAGAAGTAATCAACTAAATTCATAATCTACAAAAGAACCAATTTCTCTAACAAGCCAATGGTATTAAAAGGTGGGGAGAAGGGGACACCATTAAAAAATAAAGGAGACTTAAGAGACATAATTACCCAATACAATGCATGAACCTTGTTTAAATCCTGATTTCAATGAAGCAATTATTAAAAGGCAATTTTCGAATCAATCTGGGAAGTGTTAAGTATGACTAGTTACCAATGCTATTCAGGATTATTGGAAATGCTGCTAGGCACAAAGAATCTGAAGTCCTTATTAATTAAAGCTACATATGAAGCATTTATAGGTAGAATGACATGATTCTGGCATTTACTTTAAAATACTCCAGTTTAAAAAAAATGGTTAAAGTAAGTTTAGCAAAATGTTGATAATTGCTAAAACTGGGTAATAGTATTATATTATTCTCTCTACTTTTTTGTAGTTTTAAGCATCTCCGTTATAACTTCTTTTTAATTCCTGGCACCATTATTCATCCCTAGTAGGAAATGAGTTGATTATTGGTGAGAGGGGGTAAGAGTAAAAGTGAACAAATGAAAACATAACTGACACGCAGGAAGCTAATGGCTAACTGAACTCCTACTCAGCATCACCCAATGTAAATATGAAAACTCCTTCTTAGATGTCCAATCAGTTTTGCCTCAGACTGTATTTCAGGCCTCAAATTACATTTCATGAGGTTAAAAAAAAAAAAAATACCACGGGAAGGTTAGAGTCTTGCAAGGAGGTCAAAATATAAGCAAAATATAATGTACAGAGTAATAATTAAGCAAAGCAAATTTATTTGAGTATTTCCTCTGTTCTAGAAACCGTGTGTTTAATATTATCTTATTTGATCTTCACAACACCTCAAAGGTAATTATCCTACCCAATTATAAAGAAACTAAGTCCTAATAAAGCTCATATCAAGTTCATGCAGGTAGTACCTGTGCGGAGGAGGCAGCCTACAGGACCTAATATGGTGTATAGAGAAAATGCACTTGGGAAGATGGAGTCACTTCTTGCTTATTCTTCTACAGGAATAAGTGTAATAATGGAGGAGGTAATGTTCTTGCTTTGAACAGCTGGCCCATCTGGAAGGGCAATTTAGAAGGTTATGTTGATACCAGTTTTCTTTTATCTTAAGAATTGAAGGCAACCTTGAACTATTTAGCAAAGTTCAAAGCTCTGAGGTTGTTCAACCCATGAGAATCTTTCCTTCTTGGATCTGCTTCTTCTTCAAATTCCTGCTCAATTCCCATTAGAAGAGCCAAGCTTTTAGGGATTGCTACCTTGAAGTCAGATAGATGTGGGGTTTGATTCCAGCACTGGATCACTGGGATCACCAACTTATGGGAAGCTCTTGGACTCTTGGGCCCACCTGTAAAGTGAGATGGTGATTGTCCCTCCTCCACGAGATAATATTGGTATCTACATAATATGTTTAATACAATGCAAGGGATAAATAAATCTTAGCTGCTATTAGAATAATAAAACTTTGCACCCCACTGAGATTTTTCCTTTTCCCAGAACCCTCGTGCACCCTGACCAGGGAACTTCAGCCAATGATAAACCAATGCCTAGCTCACAGTATACAGTAGGCAGTTAATAAACTTTTACTGTATACATTGATGTCTACCTAGTGATGTCTCTCCCATAGGCTTATAACATTATTTAACTTTGGTACATGTTCTTCAGCTAGAAGGTAACTATGGAAGACAGAAACTTATCTGCCAATTATGTATCCCCCAAAGCATATAGCATGAGACTAGAGGCTCAAGAAACACATGCTAAATGAATGGCAAAGAATTGGCTGTGTCTATGGGACAGAATGACCAGCACCAAGTGTGTCTATAGCATGGCCTCCAGTTGAGCTCATTCTATAGGAAACAATGCAAAACCTAACAACCAAGTCCGGTGGAGGTAATTCAAGCTCCAGGCAACCAGAAGCAATTTCTCCCAACTATCTGCAATATCCACCTCTGCTCTCTGCTCTACCAGGCCAGGAAGTGGACGTGTTCCTCTCAGAGATTTGTGATGCCTCTGTTGGGACAGAGGAAATGCTGCAGCAGTGACAGTGTCTGTGCAGGAACGTGTGCAGCAGGCTGCCCTGCTGGAGAGACGCAGGCTGGCCAAGGAGCTGAGGGCTCCACTCCCCTGGGCATGGCATGCTGCCGCAGCTGACCACAGTAATTCATCATGCTTAAAAACTCACCCTTGGGAGGGGCCCTGAAGAAGGTAGGGGAGCTGAAGCCACAGTTTCTCAGGAAAATTCAGAGCCTGTGATTTTTATTTTATCTTTTTCATCAAGCCTAAAAGGATAGTGAGAATCATCCAATCGGCAGGATTTTATGAACATGATCCGAAACAGGAACTCTCATTCTGGACTGAACAGTCAAAACAATCTAAGAAAAACAGACCTCACCTATTAGACAAATTCCCTTTTCACTGCAAAGCATCTTCCCACATCACAACACCTATCCCACTGCTTTTGACACTGTTTTCTGTGTGAGGAAATGAGCTCAGGTTTAAGGATGCAGGTGTCTAGCCCAGCCACTGCATGGCCTTGGGCAAGTCCCTCCTGCTCTCTCAACCTCAGCTTCCTTGTCTATAAGAAGAATGAGCTATATCAGAGTGCACAAATTTAAGTGACTGAGGCAGTTTACACACATACATAATGGGTGGGCAGATGGCAAAGTTGCTAAGCTGCTCACACTGTCTCCTGGCTAAAACTCTGGGAGGGTGTAACAAAGAACACAGCAAAACAAAATTCTTACGAGTCTGCCTGCTTATGACCCATAGTAAAAACCTACCTTTTGGACCTTTCTAATTCTATGAAATGTTCGTTGTTCCAATGGCACTTACAATTTTTTCCCATGGCACCATCTCCCCGGCACCCTGCCAGAGTTGGCAACCAGCTGTGCTCATAGGTGGCAGCTGTAGGAGCAGCCAGAGATTCTCTCTCCCGGAGAGTGAATGGAGAGAGGTGGGGATGAGAAAGAAGGAAGGAGGAAGAGAGGAAGGGGGAAAGGCAGGAAGAAAGAATTTTTTTATTTAAATTAATTCCCTCAACATCTCTACAAGTGAGAAAACTGAGACTCAAGGAGGTTAAGGTTAATAATTAATTCAAAGACTCTGCCAGTGAGGAGCAAAGCCAGCATTCAAACCTAGGTCTGTCTGAATGCAAAGCCCTTTACTTCAACTGAGTAAAGCGAAAAGGCACCTGTCTTAGTCTGTTTAGCCTGCTATAATGCATTACCATAGACTGGGTAATTTATAAACAACAGAAAAGTACTGCTCACAGTTATGAGGCTGGGAAGTCCAAGATCCAGGAACCAGCAGATTTGGTGTCTGGTGAGGGTCTGCTCAGTGCTTCAAAGACAGTGCATTCTAGCTGTGTCCCCACATGGTGGAAGGGACAAACAGGCTCCCTTCAGCCTCTTTTAAAGGATGCTAATCCCATGCATGAGGGCAGAGCCCTCATGACTTACTTCCCAAAATCCCTGACCTCTTAATACTATCAGACTGAAGATTAAGTTTCAACATAGGAGTTTTGGGAAGGCACATTCAGACCATAGCAGCATCCCACACATAAGTGTGAGCCCCAGAAGAAAAGCTGTACTCACTCAATAACTCAGTATTGCTGAGCTAAATTTCTCCCTAGGGAATCTTTTTCTCTCCAACACTGCCAACATTCCAATTTTGGCATTTGTTTACACCCTTCCCTCTAGAATTTCCCTCTAGCCAGACTCCAAAAACCAGCTAAAGCCTCCCTCCCTTAGGAAGTCTTGCCTGCTTCATCCTTTCTATCCCCACTTAAGATTCCCTCTCTACATAGGCTGCAGCCTACACTAGCAGTAATAAAAACACAACAGTAAGGGCAAGAACAGTTTTATTGAGTTCTAGCTCTATGTCAAGCTCTGTTCTCAGTACTTACTGTAGATAAATGTTAATCCTCACAAAAGTCCTGTGAGGTGAGTACTAGCATCCTCTTACTCAGACAGTAAGTTTACTTGTCCCCAGTCACAAGCTCAGAAGAAACAGGGACAAGATTCAAAGCCAGGCAGTCTGTCCCAGCCAGATCTTCTTTCCTAATCACCCCCACTGCACTGCCTCATATTTTCAGGATTGTTTACAAACAGCCTCCTCATTTTTCATCTCATGTTCAGGTTCACAACAACCCTTAGATATAAAAAGAGTGATGTCTTAAAAGAAGACAATAAGTCTGTAAGTTAGGAAACCTGCTAAAGCAATGCACCCACTAAGTGGTCATTCCAGGACCTCAGGTCCAACAGTCCCCAGGCCCAGCTTGTAAGTCTTAGCACCAAGACCAGAATATCTCCCAGAGGCGGCACAGCTAGTATCAACAACTGTAGTCATGGGCCACCACCAGGGATCAGGGAGGAGAGCAGAGAGTGGCCATGAATTGAAGCTAACAGTCAGGATCCAGGGAAGAGGAGCCGGCAAGCCCCAGGGAGCAAATACTGACGATGGTCTTCACTCCAGCGGAGGGCATGCAGCTCCTGTGCTTAGCCCACGCTGCACATTGTAAGTAGCCAAGGCAGGGTGGAGACTTAGTGTGTGTTTCTTTTTTTCAGAGTCTGAAAGAGATAGTACTGACATCTCCTTCTTAGGGAAAATGAAACTAAGTGCCAGAGAGAGGAAGGTCTGGACCAAGATAACAGAATAAATTAGCACAAAGAACAAAAACCCAGGTCTCCTCCCTTTAGCCTCTCTTCACCAGAAACATCCTCTGCAGCACCCAGAAGCCCCTGAGAGGGGACTATTACTCACTGGACAGACAGTCTGGGAAATCCCAGCCATCTGGCTTCTGCCCTAGCATGTCCTCAGCCTCTGCAGACAAACACCACAGGCAGGAAGGGTGGGTGCCACCATCTGCACAAAGCCTTAAGGAGAAGGCTGTGATCTTTTCGTGTCTTAGCCAAGTTGTTTGCCCATTTCAGGGAGTGAGCACCTTTGGCCTGACCTAACATAGGCCTTTCACCCCTGCATGGCCTAAATAAGTCACCTTGGAGTCCTCTCATCTGCTCTGCAATGAATGTCTTCCTTAGTCAGGGAAATACTTGTTAAATATCCTGGCAGCAGGAAAAGAATGAAATGAATCCCATAGGGTTTATAGGTTTGAAAGGAAAACCATCATATCTTGGTCGGTCTTTATACAAGATGAGATTCTTCAGTCTCCAGTCTCCTGGAATCCCTTTGCTGTGGGTGTTAAGAATGGTAACCTCACTTCAAGGGTCCTTGATGAGATGTCCATGGAGCATAAGAAAAGAGGTAACGCTCACTTCAGTAAAAGTCCATTAACAATTATGTCCTTCATCAGTAAAATGGGTTGGCTCCACAGGACAATGAGTCACATAGAAGATGAATCTTTGGGACTCTGGAGCAGATCCTGTGTGGACAGAACATTAAATAGAGGCATCAATGTTCCTTTTAAATCTCTAGTTCTATTCCCATGATCCTTGGAGGGTAGCAATATAAATAACATACGTTTCAGAATCAGGATAGTTCAGTCCAGTCCTGGCTCTGCTATTTAGAGTCTGTGTGACCTTGGACAAGGTGTTTCTGATCTGTGAGATGTGGCTGACCCTTCCTCTCCCTCTTTGGGTTATTGAGAAGATGAGAACTATAGGGGGCATGCCCTGCACCCTTCCAGGCACATAGTGTTCAGCAAATATTAGCCCCCTCACTTCCTAAAAGGGGGCATCCATAACTCCAAGATCTCCTGATCCTAAAAGAAAAAAAAGTCTGTGATTCCAAAAGAAATGGTGCAAAGAGCACATTGATAGGGAAACCTTTCCTGCCTCTCAAGACCACTGAGGCCATCTTCTCCCTAACCTTTAAGATAATGCCCATGTTGATTTTTATTTCCAAACTTGCAATTTGGCAACTTGCTCCAGCCTTCTTTCCCCCACTTTTTCTTCCAATGATTTAGGCTGAGCTGTTGCTTGAGCCAAAAAAAAAAAAAAAAAACAACAAACCCAAGCTGAAGTCTGCACCCTTCCCTCCAGAAGATAAATTATGTTGGTTTTTGCAGTGAGTGAATTGGGGCAGGAGAGAGATTTCACTAGAATAAAATGTTCTAGGCTGAAAAGGTGACTTCAAGTAGATTTGCTTTGTTTGCAGAGGTTCCAAGACCCCCTGATTTACCTGCTCCAGCCTGGGATGGCTGCTCACCTCCAGGTGATGGCCTAGGGGGAACCTCTTAAGACTTGGAGCAGAGGTGGCTCCGAACTGAAGGGCACTGACCATTGGCAGCTTGCCTCTGTCCTCTTCCCTCCCTTCACTCACGGGAACAGAGCTGTGAGTAAAGACAGGAAGAAATAAACCATCCTCTGTTTTTCAAGAGAAAGATAGCTTTTAGCAGAATTGTCTAAGATATCACACCCAAGGAGAGAGCAGGCCTACTTCCACCGACTCAGCATATTCCAATCAACATAACAATGACTTTACATGGTACAAGAGATGATTTTAAGACACAGATGCATTAAATCTCACGGAGTCATTTAGTGAGGAAGATATTTACCTTCCAATAAGCCTCAGTTTGGTGCTAGTGTGTCTTTAACCCTGTCCTACCACTTTCTTAATCATCCTTGTTAAACAAAAAAGCAGTCTCCAGCCCTGGTCCTTTATCAGGGAACAGTATTTGCTAGAATGTAATTACTTTTTCTGTTTTTGTTATACTTATTTTCACATCATCTACTTTTTAAAGCAAGTGATCATGGCTTCCCATTTATTGTAGTGTTATGAGGATTCCTTTTAAAATAAATACATGTATGTTTTAAAGGTGGGCCAATGTTAAGGAAAATATTAAGCAAATAATATAGGTGACTCACAGATATGACAACAATCACAAAGATACAAAAGACTAAAATTGGATAAATGTTGGATTAATTGGAAACAAATACATGGCATGCAACTTTTTTTCCCACTTCTTTTTCAAATTACATAATATATCCTGTTGCCTTGTTTTCCCAATTGAAATCCACTCAGGCTCTCCCACTTCTTTTTTCCTTTCTTTTCCAAGGCTTCCTTGGTAGCAGAGGAATTTGCTACTGGTGAAAAGAATATCATTTTCCTTCCCCTTAGATTCAAGGTGAATGCTTGGAGCCATATAAATGCCCATTATACTCATTCATTCATTCATTTAGTTAACAGACATTTGCAGGTACCCACTCAGTATCAGTCCCGTGTCAGGTGTGATGATACATCAGTGAACAGGAAACACACAGTCCCTGCCTTCCTCGGGCTCAGAGTCTAGTTGAGGAGGCAGAAGACTACACAAGCAACTGCCTTATAGTGTCATACATCCTGGAATGGGGGAGCCACATGGCACTGGGAGCACAGATAGGAGATCAAGGAAAGTTTCCCGGGTGAAGGTAGCAGTGTCTTATAGTGCTATGTCTGCCAGCTCCATATAATCACATGGAGACCAGTCTCAGTATCATCACTCTTCTGCTGGGAGATCTTGGGCTAGGTACTTCAACCCTCAGCCTCAGTTTCCCAGTCTATTAAGTGGGGATCATTTGATCTCTCTCTTAAAATTATTTTAAAAATTTAATGAGACAATGAGTAGAAAATGTTGTAGCACATTGCCCAGCACATAGTAAATGCTCACTAAATGCCAAGTAACTTTCTTAAATATCTTTCATCCAAAAACTATCTCTTATACACTTGAAATTGTCTGCAAATATTCCTGCCCAACCTGAGCCAATTCTATTTGAAAAAAAGCAAAGAGAAGTTAAGACTGTTTATACAACACACAACAGATCTAGGACAATACTGAATAGACATACTTTGCTTCTGATCTGATAGTTTGTCCTTAAGTACAACTGGGTCTTGAAGAAAAATCCTGGGGTTGGGGAAGAATTGATTATAGTGGCCAAGATGGGGAAGTTCCAAAGAAAAAGGTTATGTGGTAGGGTTGGTTGGTTGGGGATGGTGGTGGGTGGGGAGTGGAAAGGGTGGGGTGAGGGGAAAAAAAGAATGAATACAGTGAAAAATAGATAATAAATGTTGGAAGCAGAAAAAAATAAAGAATAATCTCTCCCTTTCATGTCCTCTGCAGGGACATGGATGAAGATGGAAACCATCATTCTCAGCAAACTATCACAAGAACAGAAAACCAAACACCACATGTTCTCACTCATAAGTGGGAGCTGAACAATGAGAACACATGAACACAGGGAGGGGAACATCACATACTGGGGCCTGTTGGGGGATGAGGACTGGGGGAGGGATAGCATTGGGAGAAATACCTAATGTAAATGACAAGTTGATGGGTGCAGCAAACCAATATGGCACATGTACACCTATGTAACAAACCTGCACATTGTGCACACGTACCCCAGAAATTAAAGTATAATAATAAAAAAGAATAAGCTCTCCTTACTTAAAAATAAAAGAGAGCTCTCCAGATTCTATTAGAAAATGTGAAGAGCTATAGCAGGTATAGGTGAGCACTGTGTCTTTTCCAAAATGAAAATTAGAACTATTGAAGGAACTACAAATCTCTACAAATTTTTATGATGCTTTCATGTGTATGAAGTGGATTCCCATGCATCACATCCTCACAATGGCCCTATGAAGTAGGTATTACTATTAGCTCCATTTTATAGATGGAAAACTGAGGCTTGGAGAGAGGATTTGATTTGTCCAAAGTCACCAGTGACTACATGAAAGTGCCAGGGATCAACCTCGGGCCTCCTGACTCCATGCCTGGTGACCTAGACTAGGGGACAGCCATTTTTTCTGTCAAGGGCCAGAGAGTAAATATTTTCAGCTTTGTGGACCGTGCAGTCTCTGTCAAAACTTCTCAACTGGCCCATTGTGGCATGAAAGCAGCCATAGATGAATGTAAACAAATGGGCATGACTATGGACTATTTATGGACACTGAAATTTGAATTTTGTGTCATTTTCATGTGTCATGAAATATTATTCTTTTGGGTTTTTTTGACCATTTGAAACTATCTTCAGCTGGTTGGTTACAAAAACAGGCAGCAGGCCAGATTTGGCCCGGGGATGGTAGATTGCCAACTCCTGTTCTAGAATAGCTTAAAGATGAATGAGGCATAGCCCTGCACTTACAGACTTGGAGCAAAGGAGGCACAACCAATTCTACTTCTAGAGAATTTGTTGCAGTTAAATTTCAATCACTGCAATACAACCGTCATAGTACTTGTCACACCTGCAAAAACTTTCTCCTATTATTTATCCTTTTTTCCCATTGTCTGACTTTTTGACTTAAATAAGTTTCTTTTTACATGTTGTCATACTTTTATAAATAAAAAACTCATTTTACTTGCCAAAAACAGGAAAGAAACAAAAAATTAAAAACAAAATAATTAGATGAGTGCTATTAAATTCTAACTACCCCCAATCACCTGCCAAAGTGATTGGGCCTGAGGCCTGCTTTGTCTTCTTCCTTTATTTGAAAAAAAAAAAAAAAAAAAAAAAAAAAAAAAAACCTGGCGGTGGGGCGCGGTGGCTCACGCCTGTATTCCCAGCGCTCTGGGAGGCTGAAGTGGGCGGATCATGAGGTCAGGAGATCGAGACCATCCTGGCTAACACAGTGAAACCCTGTCTCTACTAAAAAATACAAAAAATTAGCTGGGCATAGTGGCAGGTGCCTGTGGTCCCAGCTACTCAGGAGGCTGAGGCAGAAGAATGGCGTGAACCTGGGAGGCGGAGCTTGCAGTGAGCTGAGATCCTGCCACTGCACTCCAGCACTCCAGCCTGGGCGACAGAGCAAGACTCCATCTCAAAAAAAAACAAAAAAACAAAAAAAAAAAAAAACAAAAAAAAAACCTGGCAAAGGGCAAAAAGGTGTTTTAAAATCACACTGACACCAACATGACACCTTCCTCTTGATGTAGTCAGAAATAATACAGAGGGACTAACTTTCTCAGCATGTAATCCAATTCTATTCAATACCAGGTCTTTGTCTATGTAAAATCATCTTCTAGGCCATAAGGCCCATGAAGCCCACACTCTGGAAACTGCTATAATACAAGCAAAGTGCCACAGATTTGTACAAGCAGGAGAGACACATCTGGGTGGAGGGCAAGAAAAACTTTAAAGAGAAAATGACCTTTCAGAGACTTTGAATAGTATCTAGGATTTCATTAGGCACGAAATTCAGAAAGAGCATTCCAGACTGCTGAATAAAGGGGTGAGTGGGCAATAAGACCAAAAAGAAATATGGCTTCTAAATCATGAATCGCCTGGAATATCATGCCATGGGCTTTGGATCCAAGCCTTCTCGTTTTCTTGAATGTTCTCCAAGTCAATGGATGCTCAAGGTTATATTTTTAGACTCCTCTACATGAGGGAGATAAGAAGATGTAGTCCAGGGTCTCTAGAAAAGGCCCATGGTGGGGCCGAGCACAGAGGCTCATACCTGTAATCCCAGCACTTTGGGAGGCCGAGGCAGGTGGATTACCTGAAGTCAGGAGTTTGAGACCAACCTGACCAACATGACGAAACCCCGTCTCTACTAAAGATACAAAAATTAGCCGGGCATGGTGGCATGCACCTGTAATCCCAGCTACTCGGGAGGCTGAGGCAAGAGAATTGCTTGAACCCAGGAGGCGAAGGTTGCAGTGAGCCAAGATCACACCATTGCACTCCAGCCTGGGTGACAGAGCAAGATTTCAACTCAAAAAAGAAACAGTCCATGGGGACATGGGGACAGAGAGAATTATTAGAACTGGTGGTTCTTGACTTTTATACCACTGAAGATCCATTTTGCATTTACTCTTGTGCATTTCTGACTTTGAAATATTTCAGCCTACTAAACTGCATGATTTAAGTCTTGATGACTGTCCTGTTTTCTTGACCACTGACATGCATACTCCCCAGTCATCCTGAGAGACTGGTGCTGACTGCACTCAATTGCTCTGGTTTCAGCCAGAAGTTAAGGAAGAGCCTTGACAGGGGAATTAGTGTTCTCGTTTGGGCAACTGTGTCATGAGGAACTCCGACTCCAAATCAAGGACTCTCAATGCTGAACCTGATTGTCCTGTTCTAGCTCCACACACGAGTATGAATTCAGGGCCTGTTCTCCAGGACCACCGAAGATTTTACACCACACACAACTGGTATGGAAATGGAAAAAGACAGCCTCGACTGTAATGTTTTAAAAGAAAGCAAGAAGAAGGCATCATACTCTCAACTGCTTACTCTCTTCTTCATTTGGAAACCCATACATAAATATAAAGACTGTTCTTCCATTATAGACTGCAATGTAATCACAGAGAAGCAAATGCTGTTTGCGGGAGCTGCTTCCCACCTGCAGTGTTCCCAGGGTGTTCAATAACTCAATAACCTCACAATTGGTCGGTGGAATCACAGTATAAGGCAATGTGGCTGCAATGCAGCTGTAGAAAATGCCCAGCAGGGCCTCTGCAAGGATTTCCCATTAAGGCAGCAGTACTGGCCCCCGCAGAATCATCCAGGAAACAAGGCCCATCCTCGTACCTCCTCGGTGACAGTCACCCCCAATACACTCAGGGCTTTGAGGCTTGCAGAGGGTTCCCAATCTCCTGAGCAAGAAGTGAAACAAGACACCTGAGTCCCAGTGAACTGAGATGACCCCCAAACTCCCATTGCCTAAAATAACCTCTTCTAGCCCTGCTCACCTCCTACCTGAAATTCACAGCTTCCTGCTCTGGCACAAGACTGTTTTATAAAAAACAAAAGTGCTACAAATTCATCATGGCCTTGCCATGTTACAGCAAATGCCCTCCCACACATGGAAGCCTGTCTTCATTTCTAACTCCTACCTTACCTTCAACCTCCTCACACTGCTCTTCAGCACTTTCTGAAGTTTGGTCTTCACTTTACTCTCCAGCTTTCTTCCCCACTACTCTTCTCTATACCCTCTGCTGAGACCCAAAAGCTGTCTCCTAAGGGAGTCCTGCCCCCGCCCGTTTGCCCTGGCTAAGCTTACTCTGGAGAACACCATCCTCTCTATGATCCACCTCCTCCAGAAAGTGTTTTCCGAATTCCAGGCCATGGTGACCACATCCCTCACCTTGCATCCTCCCCCTTGGAAACACTGAGGAGGCAGCAAGTCCAGGGGAGGAGTGTGCCAGGTCCCTGCACTGCTCCCCTTATTGAACTCATTTCCCCCTGACACCCACAACCCATGTCATATTTCCCAGATGCTGATTTTTTTTTTTTACTTTATTTTAAGTTCCAGGATACACGTGCGGGATGTGCAGGTTTGTTACACAGGTAAACGCGTGCCATAGTGATTTGCTGAACCTTTCAACCCATCACCTCGGTATTAAGCCCAGCATGCATTAGCTTTTGTTCCTGATGCTTTCCCTCCCCCGGCACCTCCCCCTGCCAATAGGCTCCAGCGTGTGTTGTTCCCCTCCCGGTGTCCCTGTGGTCTCTCATTATTCAGCTCCCACTTATAAGTGAGAGCATGCAGTGTTTGGTTTTCTGTTCCTGTTTAAGTTTGCTGAGGATAATGGCTTCCAGCTCCATCCATGTCCCTGCAAAGGACACGAACAAATGCTGAATTTCTTATGAGCAGGGATTATGCCATCTTCCCTACTGCATACCCAGCACTTGATTCAGTACCTCCCCCCGTGGAGATACTCAAAGAATGTTGCCTGAATGAATAAATCACGAATCGAATATGCGAGTGAATACAGGCTTGGGAGTCAGATACACCTGGTTTCAAACCCTGACTCTACTGTTCCCATAGCCTATAACCTTGGGTAAGTCACTTGAACTCTCCAGGCTTCAGCTTCAACTTCATCATCTGCAACATCTACAAGAGAGTCAGAATACTCCCTGAGGAGTTGTTGGTAGAGATTAAATCACATAATGCACACTAAACTCTTAGCACAAGCCTAGAGCAATAAAAGCATTCAATAGATGATACCCATAGCTGTGGACCTTGAACCTCAACTGTATGCCAGGCACTGAGATAGGCACTGGGGATTCTGCAGTCATTAAAATACAGGGCCTGCTTTGTATTTTAATTACTGTGTTTATGTAAATCTTATCTTCCCAGTTAATGATGGAAGAGTACGTTCATTTTCTTAAATAGTTCATATTAATCATCTCCTGTGATCTTCACAATAACCCCATAAATTAGGCACATTTAACAGATTAGGAAACTAAGGCCAAAGAGTTAACCAACTTGGCTAAAGTCATACAGCTCACAAGGGACCAAACAGACACTTGAAAACATACTATCTGCCTCCGAAGATCCCTTAATCTCAATACCAAGCACTCCTCTTATCTCTAATAACCTGTTATTTACCTTTTCCCACCAGGGGTGCCACTTTATGTTACCATAGCATCTATAAAACACAATTGGTTTGTGAGTGATGAGGTAGAATAGACACCTATGGGGAGAGAGATAAGGTGTGTAGAGGTGAACAGTAAAACAGGATGACTGGTTTTCAGATGAACTCTTATGAACTCTTTTCTCTGCAATTGCCATGGTACCTGGCTTACAGCGTGTTGACTGAATGAACACCTGGAAAGAAGAGACCAAAGAAATTACCAGATTGTAGATCCTGAGTAATCAAAAGAAACTTAATGACTGAAGGAATTGGGAAGTTGAGGCAGGACAAACAATGAAATGGAAGAGGACCAAAGCTGAGCTTCATGTGAGAAGAGCTGGTTCTAATTCATCTTGCTCACTTGTCTCACTGCTGAACAGTAGGCAAACCCTAGCCTCAGGTCTCTCATTGCTAAAACAGGACACCAAAGACTTGCCCTTCCAAGCTTGTTGGAACACTAAGAGACTCCAAGATTTCTGAAAGTGCTTTTTAAAAAGTTAAAAAGGCAAATTTTGAGGATGATATTTTAAATGTATTTCTTATAGAACTAAAACTGTGACATGGTAAAAAGTACCATGTCAATTGTTCAAGAAGCAGCATTTGCATCCTAGCTTTCCTTCCCTGGGCTAGTTTGCTTCCTGAGCAAACTCCTTAACCTCCTGGAGTCTTTTTCCCTATCTATAAGACCAGGGACATGAACATTAACTCCTCAGAGTCGGCCTGAGTGCTAAATATGAAGATGGATACAGTAGCTCATTCTATGTGTATGTTATCATATCTGGGATTGTCTGCAACTGTGTTTTGTTAATTTATTAAGTTTATTCTGTAAATAATAAATCCTTCCTTATAGCTCTCCTAACAGAAGACAGCATGATTTACCATAAATGGCCCAAACTTTAGGATCAGATAGAACTCCCTTGGGATCTCAACTCTAATCCTTACTAGCTGGGTGCAGGCAAGTTACTGCCCCTCTGTGTCTCTTCATCTTTAAAGCAAAAATGATAACACTACCTCATTTCTCTTTTTTAAAATGGAGATGATATTAAGTGCACAAAACATATCTTTATTAAGTATCGACCATGTGTAATAATTTCTTATCAAGGATCTTATATAAAGAAAGAATTTATGTAAGTTTTTGAGTAAATTTTGTTCTATTGATAGTGAATCTCAAACCTTGTAGAACGAAGAATTACTCTGGGAGCAACTTGGCTCTCCATCAAGGGTTGTGCTGGGGACTTGAGATCTTTCCTTGCCATTCTCTAAATGACCAAAACACAAGAATGGATTTTCTATTCCCAGGAAACATGTTTTGTTGATGCACTAATAACCCAGCCACTGGAAATTCAGGTCAGGGATTTGGGGGAAAAACAGAAGCAACTACTGTCAGCCTTTGGGGAACCCAATGTTAAATTCAAGCTTTTAAAACAGCTTCTGAAATCTAAAAGAAAACTGCCTTTAATGAGTGCAGGCAACCAGGATCCCAGAAGAGATTGGAGAAACGATATTGTGTTTTTATCTTGCATTGTTGGCTTTGGAAAGTGGCCGGAGGCCTCAAAGGCTCAGATCGCCAGTCTCACAGTCAGCTGTCAACTATATGATCAGAGGCACAAGCTCTAAGGTCTCTGGGGGACCTCCCTGACCTTTTCTGCCTGAAGCCTAAGATGCTACCAGGAAGGAAGGATTTTGGCAGCCGCAAGGAAGTACAGGACACAGACAGAGTTTAGGGATCCTGGTAGGAGACGAAGAGTAGACGTAGAGCCTCAGTAGTAACAACAGTTGAGTCGTAATACAATAACAACTAGTAGTAGTAACAATTGAGTACTTCCTCTGTGCCAGGCACCATGTTAAGTGTTCCTTGTGCATGACTTCACAACATCCCAGTAGTGGTACTATTACCATCATTTTACAGATAAGGAAAATAAAGTTTGGAGATGTTCAGTAACTTTGTCAAGGTCATACATTAGTAAGTAAGAAATCCAGAACTTGAATTCCAGAGCCCACATTCTTAGTCACTATGCACCACTGCCTATATGTTTATTAAATGAGTGAGGATTTACCTCTTGAGTGTAAGTTTTGCTTCCATGAGCAAGCAAAAGCCAATTATACTGTAGATCTCTTAAATACTACTGTCTAAGTAGAAAGGGACCTGGAAGTTTGATCCGTCCTAAGATATTGAATATCCTCTGAACTCTTCTTACCAAGTGATCACTCAATACTTGCCTCCATACCTTTAATGACACAGATTTTAACTATCCTAGAAGATATCCCCTTCACCTTTCAACAGCTTTGGCTATAGGAATTCCTATATTAAGCTGAAATGTCTACCGACTGGTCTTATATCTGCCCTTTGGATGGCACATAACAAATTTAATCCTTCTTCCACATAGCAGCCCTCTAAGTACTCCGGAAACAATCATTCTGGTCCCTTGAAATATATCACCTCTACCTTCTCCCACTAACCCCGCCCCCCCAATAAAGAATTAAAGCATTCACTTACTTGTTCATGCTCTGAATAAACAATTATGAATCGCTTATGGTAGGTTTATCTGAGTATCTACCTAGTCATTCTAGGAGAGAAAATAAAAATACACACGAATGATTACATTATACGTAGAAACTTATAAAACTGTAAGGATACTGGAAAGAGCGCTATGCAAGTTCAGAAGAGAGTGTTTTTTTAGCTGGGTGCTATGTGCAGATGATATAGAAGAGATGCTGTTTGGGCTGTCTCTTAAAGTATGAGATATACATATTTTAGAGATGGAGTTTTGCTATGTTCCCTAGGCTGGTTTCAAACTCCTGGCCTCAAGCAATCCTCAATCCTCCCACCTCAGCCTCTCAAAGTGCTGGGATTATAGGCATGAGCCACCATGCCTGGCCAAGTATTAGAAATATTACTGATCATCTGTTGTAGCAAATAACTGGATAATCATAGGGTTATGAGACGCTGTAATAATATGAGAGCACTGACCTTGGAGCGGATCTGCTACACTGTTGCTATATCTCACTGCCCCTCATTTCTCTCACCTGTAAAATAAAACTTGTGGCCGGGCGCAGTGGCTCAAGCCTGTAATCCCAGCACTTTGGGAGGCCGAGACGGGTGGATCACGAGGTCAGGAGATCGAGACCATCCCGGCTAACATGGTGAAACCCCGTCTCTACTAAAAAATACAAAAAACTAGCCGGGCGAGGTGGCGGGCGCCTGTAGTCCCAGCTACTCGGGAGGCTGAGGCAGGAGAATGGCATGAACCCGGGAGGCGGAGCTTGCAGTGAGCTGAGATCTGGCCACTGCACTCCAGCCTGGGCAACAGAGCGAGACCCCGTCTCAAAAATAAATAAATAAATAAAAATAAAACTTGTAACATCTGCCCTGATCATCCTTGAGTTGCCATAAGGATGAAGTGCAAGATGACAATGAAAGGGAATTGCTACCAGATGTACAGGGAATTGTTAAACCCTGTTTTCCTAGGCTTGAAGTGACACTTGCACAACTTGATGAGAGCTGGGGAATCAGAAGACACACGTTTGGTGAGAGCCTTCCAATCCAGCACAAGCAGAGGAAGAAGAAAAACAAATGCCAGAGCCAAGCAACATGGCCTAAGTGTGAGCCAAGACAACCAAATAACAGCCCCAGTTCCTCGGCACCATTTCATTCAGAATAATCCTATAAGACGTGATCAAAGAAAGGATCAACAGCTCAAACATATTACCAGCTACCTAAGCATTTAGAGGAGAAGGCCCACTGAGAGATTAAGACACTTAGGACATGTCTGAGAGGTTTTCCTGCAGTTAGAGCTTCACTAATTGATATCCAAGCATCAGCAACTATTCCATCTGGCTCGTTATTACCGCCACCTGACAAATAAGAGATTGACCTCATGCAGAGTCAAGGGCCCAAAGCAGACAGTTGGGGGAGGGGCATGGTGAGGTTTTTTTCAAGGTCATGCAAGACACCCTTTCACCTCTCATCAGGCTACACAGATACACTCTCGGGTTTGTACAAGTCACATGTCCACATAGTCAATCAACCATCAACAGGCATTTCTGAAGTACTGTATGAATCACAGCTCTCTTGGGTGTAAGGGTGAGACAAATCCAACTAAAACTAGCTTAAGCACAAAATAAATTAATTGGTGCATTAAATCAAAAAGGCCAGATGAGACTGTGGTTTGAGGCTGACTGGATGCAGGTTCTGAAACAATAAAACAATATTATCTAGCACCTATTAATACCTCTCTCCAACTCCCAATTCTGAGTGCCTCAGTATTGGCTTTATCCTTTTTGTTTTGTTTACAGTGGGTGGGGGTGTGGTTTATGAATAGTGGGCTCTCCTACTTACATCCTCAAAGTGGTAAGTCTTAAAAGAAAAATAAATAAAGTGAACCTTTTTCCAACAAAAGACTCAGAATTAACTGTGATTGGATGGATTCAGGTCACATGTTTATTCCTGAGCAATAGACATGTTTATTGGGTGTTTAGGGGATGGAGTATATCGACTGAGCCGTCCTGTATCAGGCACGGGAGATCTTTGGCTAATCCTACCAACAGAGGATGAAAGAGGGGTGCTCTTCACGGAAAATCCAGATACTATTATCAGAAGAATGACAAGTGGATGCTAGGAGAAAAAAAAAGCAAAACAAAAATCCAGATGTCAATTCTCAAAACTCTTGTGGTGGAAACCCAAAAAGGAAATCCACAATAAGATCATATTTTGTTATCAAGAAAATTATTCTTTAATTGAGAGGATTTGCCCTATGTAAAATTAATAGAAAATCTAATTATAACTAATGATCTAAAACGTACAATACAGATCATAAGTCTAAAAACAATGATGTTAAGGATTAAAAGTGCAGGCTTGAGGTTAAGTCTTAATACCACCAGTTACCCGCTGTAACTGAACAAGACAATCTCTCTCTGTGCCTTAAGCATTATTCCTCTATAAACTGGGCACAATAATAGACTGTACTCCATAGAGTTATTGTCATAATTTCATGAGAGAGTGTATCAGAAGTATGAAATACAGTGCAAGTCACAGTGTAAATAAATCTTGTAAAATTTCATTCATTCATTAATGTTTACTATGTGCCAAGAACTACTACAGACACTAGTAATAGACTGGGGAAGAAGAAAGTCCCCGTTACTGTGCTGCTTATATTCTAAAATGAAAAAGTAAATACATAAATGAACAAAAATTAGGTAAGGATGATTGCTGTAAAGAAAAATTAAACAGAATGAATAATAGTGATGGGGAAAGTACTTCAGGAAGAAGAGTAAGAGGTTTTATCGAGGCCGTATCATTTTAACTGAGATCTGAATGACAAGAAGAACCAACTGTGTGAATATCTGTATCTGTAGCTTGGAAACAAGAATGAACAAAAGTCTATGGCTTGGTAAGAGATGGGGAGAATGGCAAGAAGTGTCGTCAGAGATGGGGGTCAGGGCTGAACATATAAATCCTATGGGCAATTGTATTTCATTCTAAGTATAAAGACAATTCAATGCAAACACTAACTGTGTGAAGAATGAACTATGGGTTAGATGTAAAACTAGAAGTGACAGCTAGAGAAAAAAAATGCTTGATGGAAGAAAAAGAATAGAAAGTAATAGCTGATCCCTGAAGAAAGCATAAGGTGAGATAGGCAAAAAGACCAAAAGTGAGCCAGTTGAGGGAATCCATGGGTATAGTGCAGAGTAATGGGGACCTTCCAGTGTCTCCTCATTGCCTCCTGGCTATGAAGGAGTAGTTTGGCTCTGACAAACATTGAGAACAACAATAGCAATCACATCAAAAATGAAATCAGATGTTTGAAGGCAATGGGGAGCAACCATAACTTGAAGAGCCACAGAGAAGGAAAATACATCAAAGTGGATCCTAAATTGGTGCTTTCTTCACTCAGGACATTTTCTGACCTCAGTACAGAGCAAAAGGGCAAAACAGAAAGCAGTGGCCTAGATCTCACAGCAGTTTCACTGGGATGGAAGACAAAAAAATTAATTAAATGCAGCCAAAAATTGAGGAGCCAATATCCCCCCGCAAAAAAAAAAAAAAAAAAAAAAAAAAAAAAAAAAAAAAAACACACACACAGAAAAAGTGAGCTCAACATTCTGCATGCAGTTCCTCATAATGCATTTGCCAAATTCTCAGCTGCACATACACGTGGTCAGAGGCTGAGGAGCCAAGCAAACATAGCTAATAACCTCCTCTAGGAGGTGGAGCTAATTTGCCTCTCCTTGAATGTGAGCTGGACTTAATGGCTCAACCTCCAAAAGAACAGAATATGGGAATAGAAAAAATGTAACTTTGTTTATAGTAGAGAAACCTGGCAAACATACTACCTAAACCAAATGATCAAGTTTATCATCAATAGTAGTAAGTTATGTTGATGTCATGTATCCCCACAATATCACTTCATCTCTGTGATACTCTTCCAAAAACTCATAACCTCAGCCTAGTCAAAAGAAAATCATCGGACAAAACCAAATTCAAAATTGAGTGTCATTCTATGAAATACCTGACCAGCACTCTTCAAAACTCTGAAGGTCATGAAAAACAAGGAAAGACTGATAATCTGTCACCATTTGTAGGAAACCAAAGAGAAACAATGACTAAATGTAATGTGGTACCCTGCATTTGATCTTAAGACAGTAAGAAAAACAATAAGAAAAAAACTGTCCCAATATCGATTTTTTAATTTTGGCTAATGTACCATATTATATAAGATGTTAACATTAGGAGAAATTGGGTGAAGGATATATGAGAACTTTTCTGTACATCTAAAAATAAAACAAAATGAATGACAGTGATGGGAGGGATACTTCAGGGAGGAAGGTCAGAGACAGCTTCATTACAAGACAAAATAAACATATTTTTTTAAAAGCAACTTCTAAGGATTGAAAAGCTTAGCAATGATTTTGGCAGTCTCACAGAGTTCAGGGAACAGAAATCGGAAGTCAGGGCCCACCAAAGAGAAAGGCACAGAATTGGCTTTCAATTAAGACCCTAATAGGCTATGCTCACGGAATAAGGTAAATCAGAAAGAGACATCCTCAAGAAGCCTGAAACACAACTTAAAATCATCTTAATCCATGATTAAATCAAGGTGATCTGTCCATACTCTCTCTGCCAACCCAAAGGAAATTTAATCTTTCCCAGAAGATAACATGATCCAGTGCCACTATAATTTTTCATATACAATGTAAGGCATTCACTCAGAAAATACCAACTATATCAGTAAACAGATACAAATGAACAAAATCTATGATAAAAAATCAAGCGATAGAAACATACCAATAGATGACCCATATTTTAGAATTATCAGACAGGAAATTTAATCAGGATTAATGCACTCCAGAAAATTGGTAAAAAGATGAGGAATGTCACCAGAGAACAAGAATCCATTTTAAAGAGAAAAGAAAAGAAGAAGCAAGTGGTAACACTAGAGCTGGAAATTAAAACAATTGAAATTAATATTTAATTAATTTAATAATTAAAATCAATTTAACAAGTGTAAAATCAGATCAAACACAGCAAAAGAGAAGATTAGTAGAAAAAGTAGAGAAGATCGAGATTGGTGCAGAGAGGAGAAAAGATAATAAAAAATGCAGAAAAGTGCATTAACAGCATACAAGACACAAGGAAAAAGCCTAACATATGTGCAATTGGAGTTCTAAGTGGAGAGGAGAGAATAAAGAAAAAGTAGTAATGAAATGATGACTAGTGATGAAATACATCAAGGCACAAATTCAAAAAAGCTCTATAAGCCCCAAGTAAGATTTTGTAAAGAAAATCAAACGTAGGTATAGCACATAAAACTCGTAAAAACCAAAGACATAAAAATCCTTAAAACCACCAGGGGAAAAAATGAATAATTATCTTAAAAGAATCAAAAATAAGACTTACTGCTGACTTTTCAAAGATACGATGTCAGCCAGAAAACAATGGGATAACATTATTCAACAGTATACCTCTAAAATGAAAGAATAAAGCAGAGTGGATACCAGAAAATATTTTGAACTGAATAATATCGAAAATTTATCACAATTTGTGGAATGCAGCTGAACAAAGGTCAGAAAAATATATATATGAAAATAAGGAAGGTTGAAACTTAATTATCTAAGCATCCATCTCAAGAAGTCAGAAAAAGATAACAAAATTAAACCCCCCAAAAATGCATAAGTTGAAAGCAAAATAAATGGAATAGAAAACAAATTTATAATATAGAAAAGAATTTCTAAGTTGGTTACATGAAGTGACCAATACAATGGCTAATGACCTACAAAAAGATAATCAATAAAAAAGGAAAAGTACACATTACCAATATAACAAAAAAGAATACATCACTGCAGATTCTGTAGACTAACAAAATAGGAGGATTATAAAAAATTTTATACAAATGTAAATTTTAAATAAAATGGACAAATGCCTACAAAAAAAAACTTACTAAAACCAATACATGAACAAGTACAATCAGAATAGTTCTATATATATTAAATAAATTGAACCTTAAAATATAAACCTTCCACTAAGAAATTTCCAGATGGCTTCACCAATGAACACTCCCAAACATTGAAAGAAGAAATAGCACAACTTTGCATGGATGTTTGTAAAGAATAGAAAAGAAAAAACATTACAACTTGAGAATGCCACCATAATCTTTATACCAAAACCTGAAAAAGGCATTTTTAAATAAGGAAAGTTACAGGTCGATCCCCCTCAAGAACAAAGATTATTTACTCCATTTAGTCATAAGCAAGCAAAATGAAAGTAACAGAAATCAGAATAATATTAATAGATATCTTTGGCAGATAATGACTGGGAGGAGATAAGAGGCAGGCCTCTAGAGTCCTGGTAATGTTCTATGTGAGTGTTCATTTTGTAAATAATTTATCAAAATGTATGTATTTATGTGTATTTCAATATTAAAGGATTTTTAAATATGCAGTACAGGAATCTCCTTTATCACCTCCTTCCTTTCAATGACACTGATTATGCTTTTCTTGTGCTACCATTTTCCAAAGTTCCTAGCACACAGACAGTACTTAATAAATATTTATTAAAGAATGAATGAACAAATCTTTATTTAGACATGCAAAACCTCAGCACAGTGTCAGACACACAACCAGTGTTCAAGATATATGTGTTTTTTAAATAAATGAACAAGGCTTTGAGTGAATGAACAAACTCAGTAAAAGTGTGTCCTATGTCAAGCCTTCTTAATTGCAAAAGTCTTTGTGGACACAATAGGAGACGAGAGACCCAATGAGAAAAATCTGACTGGGCCGGATGCAATGGCTCACACCGTAATCCCAACACTTCGGGAGGCCAAGGCAGGTGGATCACCTGAGGTCAGGAATTCGAGACTAGCCTGGCCAACATGTTGAAATCCCATCTCTACTAAAAATACAAAATTAGCCAGGCAAGGCGGTGCACATCTATAATCCCAGCTACTTGGAGGCAGGAGAATCGCCTGAACCTTGTAGGTGGAGGTTGCAGTGAGCAGAGACCACGCCACTGCACTCCAGCCTGGGAAACAAGAGCAAAACTCCATCTCAGAAAAAAAAAAAAGAGAGAAAGAAAGAAAAACTAACTGAATAAAGATGAAATAACATGTAAGGGCAGATGAGAAGAAAGTAGGAAAAAGAGGCAGAGATAGTTTGAGAGAAAGATGGAAATGAAGCACAGGGAGATCACTAAAAGTCTCTTACGAACAGTAAGCTGTTAGAGCACCAAGTACAAGTATAGGCTTGACTACAAAAGAAAACTGGGGAGTCTCTGGTCTCTGAGCAGGTCAGCTTTGATATGAAGCATTTTTCATCACAGATCGTACCTCCTCTTCTTTTATTTTAGGTCTCACAGAAAAAAGGTAGGGAACCATGACCTGAAAGATTAAGAGTCCTCCAATCTAGACTCAGTTTTGTTGTGATATCTTAAGCCAGTCATTCCCCTTTCCCAGACCCTGAGTAGCTAGTAAAATGGGAGGAAAGGTCTCTTCGTATTTTATGCATCTATTCTTTACAACTAAAATTCTTCTGGTGTCACTGAGATCCCCTAAGTAGTTCTGGGGTCCCTTCTTTAAATCACAAAGAACAGATAATTGCTTTGCAAAAAAAAAAAGTAACAAGAGCATTCTGGATTAGGATTAGAAACAGCTGGCAGCAAGCCTCTAATTCTTTGGAGAAAAGATTCTTCCACAGTACCATTTTCAGGCCTTTATTCATCATACTACAACACAATTAGGCAAGCTGCTCAGTTGTTCCAAATATCTCTCTTTGCAAAGTATCAATCAGGTCTGTCAAAGCAGTGTTGAAACATACAGCACTCTCCTCTGTGAATGGCATTATGGACAGAGGCTTGGCATTATATTAATTATATTAGCTGGCTCAGGACAACATAATCTCACCTGATTAACAATATTCCTTACTCTCTTTCTCCTGTATTTGTGTCCTCTGCCTGAATTTTTTTGTTCTTTTGTTTATTCACTCATTTATCCTTGCAATAAATATTTACTGAGCCCCTCATATGTGTCAGACACTATATTATTTAGTATCTGATACTGATATGTGATATATATCAGTATATATCAGTAACAAAAACAGGTAAAGTCTCTTCCCTCACAGACTTTCCTTTCTTTCTGCATGCCCTTTATCTTAGCTGAAACAAACAAAAAAAAATAGTTGAAACACCCTTTAGCTATAATTAGGGTACTTGTGTTCTTGTCCCAGCTGTGCTATGAGTCTAAGGGGTGAGTCTATTAACCTCTCTGTATATAATTTTCCTCTTCTGTCCACGAAAGTGTTGAACAAGACTATCCTAAGGAATTTCTCACATGGACTTTTTCAGTAGCTCCTAACCAGTCTCTCTGCTTTCATTTTGCTCCTGCCATCCCTGAAATCTTTTCTTAGAGGTAGTACCTGCTCTAGTCCCCAACTTCCTCTCTAATCTCATCTTCTACCACTATTCGCTGCACTCACACTATCCAGGCACACTGGTCTCCACGCTGTTTCTTGTACACTGCAAATATACTCCCCTCTTGGGGCTTTTGCATTTGCTTTTCCCACTCCTTAGAAAGCTTTCCTTACCTCCACCTTCCCCCAAGGTTCACATGATTCATTCCTTCACTTCCTTCAATTACATAAATGCCTTTTCAGGAGCCATTCTCTGATCTAATCACCTTACATAAAATAGCACCTCCACGCCACTCTCTGCCCTGCCTTATTCTTTTTAATTCTTATGACTGCCTAACTCACCATGTATTTCCTTGTTTGTCTTCTGTCTTCCTCCAATAGAAGATGCATACCATTAGAATAGGGCTCTTGTCTTGTTTTGTTCCCTGCTTATCCCCAGTGCCAAAAATAGTACCAGATACACAGTAAATGCTCAATAAATGTTTGTTGAATGAATAACATAATGAACCTTTTCTAGTAATAAAATAAGTTTCACTGTGTGTCAAAATTTATTCATACTTAGTAGGGTTCAAATCCAGCTACTAGGACCTATAAGAGACCAGTCAAGTATTAGAACTACACTGGAGTCAGACTACACAGAAAAGTTACCAATAGAAATGAATCATTAGCTGAAGCCAATCCATTCCATTCCTTGAAGATTTTTGTTTCATAGCATGGTAAGCTACAATAAGATCAGACTTAAATATGTATTCCATGCAGTTTCTTGCAATGAGAAAAGTGGCATTACTACCCTCATTTCACTTAGGCTTGGAGAAGTTTAGTCATTTTTCCAACATATCCAACCTTTTGAGGAAGAGATAAAATAAGGACATAAATCCCTGACTGCCAAGCCCACAGTTATTTATTTTCAATAGTGACCTATACAAGAACAGAAAGATCTGTCCTGGCATAAATATGTGATGTGTGTGATGTGTAGCCTAAAACGTGTAGATTAACTAACCTGAGGGACTCTTCCCACTGAACTTCTGAAGCAACTGCATGTTCCAAAAGTTTATCTTATTTACTGTTTATTTTACACACTATCAGTATATACTGTACTGTTTATCTTATATACTGTCATATCCCCAATACTTGGCACATGCTCCTTTCATATGTGCTGATTAAATGAAAGTATCAGCCTCATAGTTAACAGAGGCCTATTAACAAACAGGTGCCCCTCCACCACCCCAGGTAATAATTACTCTCACCTCCTGCACAGGCCACAGCCTTGGAGCCACTCACACTCATGAACAGCCACACATGCACAGCACCCCTTGAAGGAAAAGCAAAACAAATTTCCACATAGTGCACCACACCTGGCTTTGCAGGTATTTCCTAGTCAGATGAGGGACCAGGACAAAATTGCCAGCTTACAGCTTGTTTCAGTATTTCTAGGAGCACCACAAAGACACACATAGATACATACACATCTATGTGTATGTGGAGAAAGACCCATTTACAAACACAAATGTACAAATACACATATGCATATCAAAACCACTTCAGAATTAGGCACGATACAAATCATAAATAAATTTATATATACAGTAACATACAAGCTGGTTTCGCCCAAGCATACTCAAAAATGTGCAAAAACACATACACAAAGATAGTATTTACCTCAAGGTCTGACTGTGAAAAGTAAATGAGATTATGTGAATTCACAGTAGCTCTTGACACATAGAAACCATGCTAATAAAGGTCAGCTCTTGAATATATATATAAATACATATATTATTTATTGTATTTAAATTTGTATCCAACTCATATTAATATACACCTTCAAAACAAAATTTCCTTTTTAGTCACTACTCAGAATATCATGGAAATTCTAGATTGTGGGAGCCAATAACAGAACCGGTAATGTGGGATGTGCTATTGTAGTGAAGGGGGAGGGGAGGGAAAATCCTGCTGGTAGGAGGCTAGTAAACAAGACTTTCCAGAAGTTTTTGCTTGGGAGAAGGCCTAGCCTTGGAGGGAACTGAGCTGATGAGTACTCTTGGGAGACCAACCAAAGGAGTTTCTAACGTTATTGAGTAAGGAGAAGGGGTTGTCCTCTCTCAGTAGCCTTGGGAGGGAGAGTCTCCAGAGTGCCAGTGAGTTCAAATCAGCCAGAAAATCCTTTAAAGTATTTATCCTATAGTCCCGTAGCTTGGAGAAAATCTGATTAACTCCATCTCCCCAGATGGGCTTCAGAGTGAAATGTATAGCTGGCTTCTAAGATTCAAATAAGGTGGGAAAACAGCTGAAGAAAAAACAGGGAATGTGAGTCATAACACAATCCCTGTGTGTACAACTTGGCTCTGCCATCAATTTGGAGCAAGCCACAGCTCTGTGAGGCTCAGTTTCCCCAGAAAATAAAAGGCGAATAAAACTGTCTCCTGTCCAGTTGGAATAAGGTGTTTTTATTCCCTCTCAAAAGGGTGCCAGCCACAACACCTCCCACTCAACCCTGGAAACTGCTCAAAGAATTTCTCTCGTATTTCCCTGCTGCAGTGACCCTTGAGGGGGTCTTTATCCACCAGACTTCTTTTTGGATATTCCTCCTTTCTTTCTGGGGCCAAATATTATAACTTCAGAGCTCTTTTTAAAAAATCAGGAATCTGCTTCAACTCTTCCTTTGTAAAAGGATAAATTGAGCCCAGAGCACGTCTTAACTAGGAACCACGTGTTTTACTCACATGCAACTGCAATCTTTAAAAATCAAGGCAACCTTTTGAGAGACCTAGAGAGATTAATTCCATAACCTCTCTTACCCTACCGCTTACACGGAAAGAAGCTTGCGGGTAGGAGGGGGATTGCGCAGATCTCGTCCAGCACTCCAAGCGTTAAATTCAACACGGAGTCTAACAGGCTATTGGCCGAATAGCGGGAGAAGATCTGGTTTTCGTAGCCGCGGGCCAATGAACACCTCGAGTGGGAGGGTTTGAAGATACTAAGGAGTTTCCCCCCTTTTTTTATCCTCTCAACCCCCTCCCATCGGCTGTCACCCCTCCCATCCCCCACGCCTCCAGTTTGTTAAATTAATGCAGTAAGAAAGTCTGAAGATCTGAAGGAGTCTTGACCAAGGGAAGATAAGCGAGCTCAGAAAACCGAGATGCATCTGTGGCATTGGGCTCCTGAGCCCCGCGGGGTAGCCATGGACCCCGGTAGCCCCTGAAACTTGCCCCGGGCTCTCTGACGCCTGCGGCCCCAAGCAATGGGACACCTTTTCTGCAGTGATCATAACTTATTCGGCAGGGACCGGGGACCAGGAAACAGGAATAGCAAGACGACAGCAGAATAGCACCGAGGCAGGGGAATGAGATTCCGAGACTGGATTGCGATGCGCCAGCCTGGCACACTCTCCGAGATTTAACTGAAGGCAGCGCTATCAACCGCTTTCCCCTCGCCTCTAACCCCCTCAGCCGGCCCAGAGCCATAAAGCTCTGTTCTCTTTACCCAAGATGCTCGCCCAATCCAACGGTCCAAGGCCAACGCTCTGATCTCCACAGAAGATTTTTTTCCTTGCATGGAGCTCGCCGTTTAAACAGAAAAACAGGGGTAAAAAAAAAAAAAAGAAAAAAAAAGGAAATATACCCACCCCCAAACGTGCCTCCCCAGCGCCGCAGGGAGCCAACAGACACGCTGGAGTTTAACAAACAGCAATACTCTTCGCGCTCCTGAAAAGCAGGGCTGGACGCTCGCCGTGGTGCTGAAACGCCTCGCAGCAGCCGCTGTCCGTGGTATCTACAGCCCCCTCGCTCCGACTTCCCCTGGGGCTCTCCCTCCGCGCCCCTGTTCCCCGCCTCCCCTTAACATCTGGATTATTTTTTTCAATAGCGCTTTCTGGTTTTGTAAGTGCCAATTTGAAACATTTTTGCCACCATAACTCGTGGACTACAAAGCACAAGGACCTGAAAAATGTACAGCTTCAATACTCTTCGACTCTACCTTTGGGAGACCATTGTATTCTTCAGGTATGCAATTTTCTACTGACCACATCGCTCTGATGGAAATGGGGGGAAAGAGTACAGAGGCTACCTTTGTCCGTGGTCCCATCATTTTGGGGAAGAGGGGTGCTGTATTCCACTGCAATCGGGTCCTTCCATCCCCCGTCTCCCTTCTCCCCCCTCCCGCCCCCCCCGCCAACTCCCCCCCACCCCCGCCCGCAGCGTGTCTGGCTTGTGCGTGGAGGTCTGAGACAGTCGCTGTTCTGGCAGCTGTTTGCCTGTTTCTTACGGTTTGTTTGTCCTTCTGTCTGCTACACCCCCCACCATTGGTCCCCAGCCCCACTGCATGTTGGCTTTCACTCGGCTGAGGACTTTAAGGGGAAGCTTTAGGAGTTACTCAGTTTAATTAGGACTGCATTCTCCCTAACCGCAGTGCCGAAAACCTCAGCTTTCCCGTCTGGGAGCCAAGTGACAACTAGCGGTGACGGGGAAGGTTGCATTCAAACTCGCTGGACACAGAGCATTTCATTTTCTCTCCTTTTTTGCTGTTGTTTTCTTTTTCTGTGAGGAGGGAGGGAGGTTACTAAGGCTGAGTGCTTGGAAACAATAGTATTATAACCTCAGTGTGTAAAGCCCTGAACTTGGGTGCAGAGTGGATCTATTCAGGAACATACTGGGAAACATTTCCCTTTTGAAACTTTGACTGCCTCTTTCCCCAACCCACCTTTCCAAACTCTGTTAGCTGAAGATCCTGAACTCATGAGCACTCCTCATTTGTTTTGTTTTTAAATTTATGCTTATATTTGACTCAACAGCTGAGTTCTCCCATCCACTGTCTCTCAGGTTAAAATTTCCTGCCTGAAGGCTTGGCATTCTTACGTTAGTAGAAATGAAAAGTGAAAAATCACCTCTTCAAGAAGGATTGAAACAGACAGTCCTTTTGTAAGTGGGTGAATCATACCATCTTCAGAGATGGCTATGATAAATTCCACTTATATGAATTGAAAAAAATTATTCTTCTTCCATGACACGCAGGGATCATTAATCTTCCTCATTTTAGATGCCTGCCTCTCATATTTTACTGTGGCACTGGATTAACAGTCATTTGAAAAACCCATTCCAAATTGTTTTTAAAAACAAGTGGTCACCAAATATTATCCTCTCCCAACATAAAACAGCAAATAATTTTTGTTTTATTACACTTCATAGGAATTGCTGGTTTGACTAATCTCTTGGCTGGTTTATTAAATGAATGACACCTCCCCTTAAATAATAAGTTTCTGTATTTCAGCCTCTTTTCATGTCTTTCTCTTGAGATGAAGAAAAGGCATGCCCCCTTCTCTGAGATACCCAATGCTAAAGCTTCTAATCTCCAGTTCACATAATTATTTTGTAGGCCACAGAGTCCTGACCACAGATCAGAATGCAAGTAGTCAGAGAGTCAGATAGAATGAAAAAGTACAACAATCCAGGGCCTTATGAAATGTATCAAAATGTGGCTACTTTATGAGGGAAAGGGCAGGAAGTATTCTATTAATAATATCAGATCCTTTCTCCCCTGCCTATTTAATAGAACTATAAAACGTATGGAGGTTGGATACTTCGTAACATTTGTATGCAAATTGATTCTCTGTTTGGTTTACAGGAGACAGAACTGAACCAGAGAGATTAAAGAGCAAATTAATAGAACCAAGCACATCTTTCTCCCCACACACACTCTCTTTTTTTCTTGATGAACAATGCTTGATTTTCCTCTCCCAGACATTGTCTTTCACAAAAGGGAGACTCAGTCTAAAAGGTCTGCATTGTAGTCATTTTGATAAGGTTATGAATCCACTGTGTTAATTCTTCAACTAAGCTGGTGGTGGCCTATCAGAAAACATCATTCTACATCTTTTTCCCCTACGTGTGTGAATGCACACATGAGCTGCAATGGATGTGGAATATAATTCCATGTGTTTATAAGGAAAGAAGAGTTATAACTGTGGAGAGCTGGAAAGGTGGGTGGCACCACTGCACTTTCAAAATACAGGAATGGCTACTTCATTAGAGGAGTAAATGTTGATTTTTGAAACATATTACAGATAATTGAACTCAGGAAATTCAGCAATTTTTCAGAAAGATTTTTAAAAAGGTCACGAGGAAGTAAAGTGAGTAGCTTGTATTTGTTCAATTGGTATTTTCATTTCTAACTCACTCATTTTTAAAATTCCCGGTGAAAATACAGAAGCATTATAATGTGAGGACTTACTAGAATTTATGTGGGGGTAAATGGAGGCTGGCAGTTCTCTAGCAGGTTCCATTTGAATAACCCCTTCTTCCCCAGGGGATGGGTGGTGTGTTGGAATGGCCAATCCAATCATCTCAGGCTCTCAGGTACTCCTTAGAATAAGTGATGCCAGCTGCTCACCTTGTTGGGGAAATCGGGGGCTAGGAAAGGCTCTCAATAATAGACATGCTGCATCAGCACATAATCAGCGAAATGGCAATAACAACAGCAAAACAAAAAAAACAAAAACAAAAATCAAGTGAGTGAGGCAGAAATCCCATATGGTACCAACACAGAGGAGGAACTAAGGTCTTAGAAAGGGAGACATGGGGTTCTGGAAGACAAAAAACATTGCATGCTCATCAACTGTGTCTTCATAAGTAAGATCGGGTGATTTGGCTGTAGTTCCTGATCTGATATTTTTAAAACCTATGATTCTAAAATTCCATAATTGGCATTCTGAGAGTCAATAACCTAAATGTTTTCCCTTATTTTCAATTGAGAATGGGGCCGTATAACCGGACTGGTCAAAAATAATAAGCAAATTTTTTTAATGGTAGAAGCACGTTTCTTTCAAACGTCCTTTCAAGCCCAAAGGAACTTGGCTTTGATCCCCAGAGCTCTTACAGAGGCTTATGGCTGGGACAGGCCCAGTATACCCCCAAAATTCTCTTGCCTTCTGAGCAACTCAAACAGACCCATGTTTCTCAAGCTCTGCACTACTGGTACTTTGAACTGGATAATTATTTATTATAGAAGTTGTCCTGGGCATTGTGGGATGTTTAGCAGCATCCCTGCTGCTAGTAGCACTACCTCCCTGAGTCATGACCATCAAAAAATGTCTCCAGACATTGCCAAATATACATCCTGGGCAGAGGGGAGACAAAATTGTCCAAGGTTTCAAACCACAGTACAGAATGACCAAATTTTTAATCAGCTGCTCCAATGTACTAATTATGATGAGGAGGAAAGTCTAGTTTGCTTGAGAAAATGCCCCTCATGAAATACACAAAGCACCCTGATGAAACAAAAAGGGACCTAGCATGTGCTTGAGAAGAGAATAAAGGCAGGGAGATGAACCAGATCTAATCCCTGGGTGGTTTTCCCAAAAGATGAGCAACTTTTCTTTAATGTGCTATTTCCCTCTTCCATCCCAGTAGGTGCTTCCTTGCACTGGATTTTGTACTGAATATGCCACTCAGCTGCTAACAAAGGTCATCAAAACCTTGAAGGGAAAATGTTTCTATCCACATTAGGATCAAAAGGAAATGACAAATACATTGTTTCATATCTCAGTCCTAAAGAAAAAACCTACCCAGTTGAAAGGTGAATGGGTTTTTCCTTGAGGTGGCCCCTATGGCTTCTCCATCTCCAGGCTTGTCAAGAAGGGCAGGTGACTGTCTTGATTTTTCCCTTCTGGAAAGAGAGCTGTACTCTACCTTGAATCTTACCTGCTGCATTTTGGCACTGCAGAACGTGTCTAGGAGTTTCTGACATGGCCCAAGGACTTTTCCCCAAGGAATGAAGTCCCTTGGGCAAGTTTGTATTAGCATCAAATTGCCAATTAGTCTACTCCCTTTTTGAGCTTAGGAACCTTAAAAAACGGAAAAGAAAATGTGGTGATTTTGCTCCTGAAGGACAGGTGGGACAGGGACCCTAGGCTGGTAAATGGAGTTATGAATCAGCACATGACTTCTGCATATTCGCCAAACTGGTAATGACCTAAGCAGAGGATATTTAGGAAATTGTTTTCTTTAGATTGCCTTATGAAAGAGGTTACAGCCATGTCCGTGGTGCAGTGGAAAGAGAAGTTGGGCTATAAATTGAGAACTCCTGCCTCTAGAGTCAGCTCTGCTTCCATCCTATAGCATGGGCATAACAAGTCTCTTCCTCTAATGGGGACTCAATTTTCATATCAGTCAACTCAAATGACTGAATCTGACACTTCTACACTCTCTCCAGCCCCTGATAAGATATTTATCAAAGGCAGGGGTCCATACCCACAAAGGTTCAGGATGAATTGACCAGTGGTGATGCTGCCTTCATTTCTTCACTAGGAACTTGTTTATCATGTGCTTATGTGTCCAGTCTAAAACTAAGCACTCTGCAGGGACAGATGCCACAGTCCCTGTCCTTGCAGAAAGGGGAGACACTGCTCCCTTTAAAGGTACATTAAAATCATTTTTTCCTTCTTCAGAGGACCCACAGAGCTCCCCTCCAGGCAGCCTGTGCGTGCATCCTGCGACAGCATCACATTTATGTGGGCATCATTAACTTTATTTCCTTCATCAGCTGGCAGAAGCCAGCATGATTTTTAAGATGAATGGCGCTGTCTCCCTGTCTGGCCATCTTGAAACTATTCCGCAGGTTTGCGTTAAACAAAGAGGCTTTGGCCTAAAGGGAAGGAGACCTAGGATCCAGAATTTAGCTAGTGGCATGACCTTGAGAGGGTTCTAAGACCTTTCTGGCTCTCAGTTTCCTCAGCTGTAAAATGAAGAGATTCGGCCAATCGCATTCTAAAATCACTTTTAGCTGTGCCAGTTTAGGATATCTTCTCCCGATCTCTTCCATGATAGCACAGCTTTCGTTACAGCTATTGCAGTATATTTCAGCTATTGTAAGAAATAGCCACATCAAGGTATAGTCAGGCTCAAAGGTCTGAAAGAATTGAGGACCTCACTAAGCAATTCACTTTTTGGAGAATTATCCTGACCCAGACACGATTATTGACAGATCCTATACATATGTCAGTTTCTGCCGGAAATGTTTATTGTGATGAGAAAACATGAGGCCTGATCACTGTACTCACAGATCTGAAAAATGGTGTGAGAAAGAGAGACCAAACATTTCTATACTTTTTATCAATGATTCTGTTTGGCTCTTTTTCCCCTCACAAAGCCTGTTTTTTGTTTTTGTTTTTGTTTTTTCAAAAAAAAATTTGTTTACCAGATACCATTCATCATTAACATATTTTTCCCATCTTTATTAATCAAAGGCATATGTAACTGCCAGAAATACTAAATACCATGGGATAAGCAATGTCGCCACACTGAGTTGACCTAAGAAAAAACAAAAGTAAAGATCTGTGATTATTTTTAGTTAATCCAGAAAGCCTTGTCAGAAGTAAATATGCAATTTGTTAGAGCCTTTGAAATGTTTAAAATGCACTCTGAGTCCTCATTACTATTTCATGAATCTCCTATGTACCCAGGGACCCCATATTGGGAAACATTAGATTTGATTGATTCTATGTAGCTCCAAGAGAAAAATCAGAGTAAACTCATAGATTTTTTTTGAAAGCACACATACAAATTCGGACTAAATATAAATCAGAACTTTCTGGTAGCTCTTTCAAATGGTACTGTGGGCTGCCTCAGTGGTAGTGATGGTATCTGTCAGTGGAAATGTGCAAGGAGAGCCTGGACGTCCACCTCCCAGGAAAGACAGAGAAGGAATTCAAGCTTCTTTTGCAAATTGAGATTTGTAATTTGCTGCAGAAGAGTGAATGAAATGCAAGTCAGAAACAATCCTTCGCAATTCTATATTCCCTCCTTTCCTGATTCCCAAATTGTCATCTAATCTTTGTAAGCTCTTCGAATCATGACATGAATACCCACTAACGGGGATATGTTTCTCTTTAAAAATGGATTGGATAATTAATAAATTGGACAAAGAACATACAAACACCACGCAACAAAGAATTATTGAAAAGAAATCACCTTGGTTATGTAAAAGCCTGGTTTTAAGAAATGAGAAGAGCCTCAGAATAAGCCAGAAAAAAACTACCAGAAAGTGCACTTGCCAACGGACAAGGCCACAGGCACCAATGGTGTTCACAGGACTGATGGCCTCTCAGCCTTGAACTCCAGCTGTCTCCCTGAACCAACTCCCTGTAAAGCCTAACACATAAAATGAAAATGCCATACAGCCAGCCAGCAAATTCATTCAGAAAGCACATTAGAAGGGAACAATGCCCAGAGATGCTGGGGAGAGGGGCTTATCCACACAGTGCCTATGTTTTGTAATGCGAGCTCTTATGAGGAGTACTGAGGCACCAAAGCTTTTGAAACTCCTTTCAAAGGATCCCTTTGTGGTTTTCTGAAGTGGATATTGTCCAAGCCTCCTGAGGCTAATTCAGTGCAATTAGATTACCACTCTCTGCCTTTGAATTGGGCTGGTTTTCAGTGTCCATTGTTAAATTAGTTTACCGTCTTAACGGAGCTGCCGACAATCATTAATCCCAGCCGTGAAATGGGCAACAGCTCTGGGCAGCATGCTCTCTTGCCTCATATTCTGGGCAACCCACAGGCACATAGAGAACAAGCCTCTGCTTCCTTTCTCACCAGTACATTCCCAGGTCTTCCAACTGTTCACCCTCAGAGAATCGTGCTTTCCTTCAGAGTGTCTTGAGTATCAGCAGAATCATGGAATCTTGGTGTAGGAAGGACTCTTAGCTTTAGAATTCAATGGCTGTCAAAGCTAGCTGTGAGGTGCTTGTCAAAAAGACAGATTCTCAAACATTTGTTAAGAGGACAGATCTTATAGTAAGTATTCTTACTGCAAATAACAACAATAATAATAATAAATATATAAAAGAGCAAGAAGAAACCTTTGGGGGTGATGGATAGGTTTATGGCATAGATTATGGTGATGGTTTCATGAGCATATACTTGTCTCTAAACTCATCAAGTCCTAAACATGCACAGCTTTTTTATGTCAATCACACCTCAATAAGGTGGTTATAAAAATTAAATTAAATTAAATATAGCTTCTCAAAATCAAACTACTGAAACAGAATCTCTCAGAATGCGGACCCAGAAATCCATAATGTCAACAAGAGTCTCTAATTCAGTGCTTTTCAAACTTCAGTGTCCAGGATCACCTGAGGATCTCCTAAGATGCAGATTCTGGCTCAGGAGTTCTGGGGTAGGCCTGAGTGTCTGCATTTCTAAAGCGTCCAGAAGATTGATGCTGCTGCTTCCTTGGATCAAAGGTTTGCACAGCAAGGCTCTAGATCATTCTGATGGAGAACCCTGACATAGATCAACCCATTTATTTTGTAGATGTGGAGGGGATAAATAACTGTCTCAAGTTTATAGAGTGGGTAACAGAGCTCCCAAAGCCATACGTAATCTCCAAACTTACTCCCCTACATGTCATCTATAGAGTCCATACACCCTACCTCTGCCACCGCACTTTCTTTCCTTCAGTCCTCACACACTCTGTCCTTTCTCATAAACACATTCACCCTTCCAGAGGGTTTCTCAAGGAGCTATCCCTATCCCCAAACTGGTGGCCTGGTCTCTGAAGTCCTGGTGCACCAAAAGCTCTCATTCACACCGCTGGGAACTCTTTGTGACACTAGATAAAGAGAAGGAGCACCCAGGCAATGAGTTTTAAATCCTGGCCCTGGGACACAGCAATGAGAGTCTGTCAGGATTGATAAAGGAGGTGAATCAAGATGGTCAGAAATAGAGGGTATGTGGTTTCTTTCTCCAAAGATGATCTCACTTACCAGTCTTCCTGTGTATGCTGTACTCTCAACTTTGCATAGCTAGAGGCTTGCTTAGGACTCCCAGATGTTCAGAGACCACTGCCACATTCCACCACCTGTCTGACCTCAGGACCATGATCTTCATTTTTCTCTATCCCTTTAACCTGTCAGCCTTTCTGCAAATAATGTTAGTATTTTATATACCAAATAGAGTAACTACTATGATCTTCAGCCTTTTGAGAGCTGCGTGTTTATTGCTGTGTGCTCAGTTCTGCAACATTCGCCAGCTCCAGAGGAATGCGGCAAGGCTGCTGCAACCCTGGCTGCCAGGCACATTTGCAGTACTGTCTTATAAAAAGCACTTCACAGGTTATAGCATGTTTTATATCCACAATCTCATATAAGCTGCCCAATCACCTTAAAAATTAGATACAGGACAATGGTTAGTATCCCCATTTTAGAGCTGAGAAAACTGAGGCTTAAAGAAAACAAGTGGTTTGCCTTTTGGTAACAGCAGGTAACCATGCTGTGATTCTCAGAGTAAAACCAGGATTCAAACACATATCTCCTTGCACCTCACTCACCATACCAATATACAAAGATAGACAGATAGACAGAGATACATTTATGCAGCCCCTTGGAGCTGGTACAGCTGTCAGTCTAATAATGCTCTCCATCTACCAGTGGATAACAGGGGTGGAAAGAAGCCTAGAAAAAAGAGCTGGAAATTTTTCATTGGCCTTTGGTTTGACAGAGCCTTATTCTTCCTACTCTTGGCCAGATAGGCATTTATTTCTCTGTCCTTGATCATGTTTAACTGTACAATGTATGCATATATTACCTTTTTAAGAAATTATAATATTACAGCAAAGCCTGAGGTCCCCTTTGATAATGACCTCTAGGTCCCTTTCAACTGTTATCCTTTTTGATAATTTTTTATTCATATATATTATATATACATTATGTACACACATGTATATAACCATTGAAATATACAATCATGTCACGGAATCATATTTTCTATACAATTTGCAGTTTGTTTTGTTCACATATTAACATGTCTTGGGAAGCCTTACCTGTTGAAGCATACAGTTCTACTTCATTCTTTTAACCACTGCAGAGCATTTTATGTTATGGATGTCCTGTTGTTTTCTAGCCATCCCTTATTGATGGACACTTATACTTTTTCTAATTTTCCCACTGCAATCAGTGCTGCAATAATTACAGTGTACCTACAACTTTATGAACACATGTGGTATTTCTCCAGGTACATAATAAGAACTAGGAATGAAATTGCTGGGGTACAGAGAAAATGCACCATACATGTTAACAGATAACTGCAAACAGATATTCCTTTCTTCCTGAGCCTTCCCTTCTGCCTTCCCTCATGATGCCCCATCTCAGCCCTAACTGCAATAACTCATTAAAAATAATCATTAGCATTTACCGAGTGTTTATTGAATGCTAGAGACTAAGCTAACAACATCATATACCCCATCTCATAATTCTCAAAAAATACTAATACGTTCTATTATAAAAAGTACTATTCTATCCCCATTTTACAGGAGACAAGACTGATACATAAACAGGTTATGTAATTTGCCAAAGGTAAGATAACTAGTAAAAGGCAGAGCTAGGATTCAAAATTGGGTGTGACTGTAGAAAACACTCCTTTCACCATTACCCTGCCACTATTACTCTAAGAAAGAACCACGGAGGAGGAAGAAGGAGACTAGACTGGATGAGAGAGATGAAAGATATGAATTTGCCTCTCTAGAAAATCAAGAGCTAATCTCTTGCAGGTAGTTCTGGATAGCTAAAAAGTTATTAACATGCATCTGTAAGTAGATACAAGCTTTCAATCTCTATCCTTGACATACAAGAGAAATTGCACTAGCTCCCACCCCCATCATAAGGTGTGTGGTTAGAGCTCTGTCAAGGGGTAGAGATGGTCAGCCACTGAAGGTCCTTTCTCCTTTGTCCCACCTGCCTTGTGACCAAGATCATTTCATTGAGAAAGCTAGCCAGGATGGTGGGGGAGAATTTCTGACTGAGTCAGGAGGTCAAGAAGAAGGGCAGCATAGTCTCTGGCCCAGGAACAGAATTTTTTTAAATCTTGGTTCCTTTTACTTAGACCAAAGACATTTTTAGCTGTGTTCTCTAACCCCCAGACAGAGAGGACTTTCCCCAGTCTCCCTTATCTTCTGTATGTGCTCAACCTCATGCACTAAAGGTCTTACCACATGCCCCAGATTTATCACTCCCAAAGCAGACCTTCAAAGCAGGCTTTTCATAACATCTCTAAGCCAGAAAACCACATCCAGCCCAGACGAGGCAGGGGGAGCAGAAAGGGCCAGCCCTCTGTAATAGCCATCGGCATCACTCCTGACATGGCTTGTGGGAAACTCAGGCAATGCAATCTCAGACATCTGTTTTCCATAGCTCTCTGGGTGACACCAGAGACATTTTCTAATGTGTCCCTACCAGCCCTATTGCTACTAGAGAAAAAGAATACAGTAGAAATAAAGTCTCCTAATATCAACTCTTAAAATAGACCTGCTAGTTTGTCATTTTGTTTTCCTTTATTTTGTTTTTTACACTATAAAATGTATTTGTTGTAAAATATTAAACAGCATAAGGAGATACATTTGAAACTAAAATACACGTAAATCTTACTTCCTAGGATAAATCACTTAACAGCTTGATATTCATCCTCCTAAATGGTTTTAATAACATAATAATAACAAAAACATGAGTGCTTCTTATGTGCCTGACACCTTTCTAAGAGCTGGATAGAACTTAACCCATGTAACCTTCAGAACAATCCTATAAATCATATACTATTATTCATTTCATTGTACAGATGAGGTTAAATCATTTTCCTAGGATCACCCAGCTTGGAAGTGTCAGTGTGGGATTGGAATCCAGGAAGTGTGGCTTCAGACATCCCTTAGCTGCTGTGCTACTGTAGTAAGCTGCTTCTGTTTTACAAAAAAATGGGATTATTCTAAACACCATGTTTGGCAACTTCTCTTTTATCACTCAGGAATACCTTGTCAGTGTGCATATGGATCTACCTCATGCATTTTTGCAGTTGTGCTGCCCTTCTCTTGAAAATGCCAGGTTTTAATATAATATGAAACTCTCAGCTTGCTGCACACAGCACCCACTGCTATTTCCAACTCCTTTATTTCACACAAACTGAATTCCAACCCAAAATGGATTTCTCATTGTTCATAAGCAGCACAGCCATAAGTCTCACCTCTGTATTGTAACTCATGTTGTACCCTATACTCTCCATAAATCTGGTAAAGCTCCCCCCTCACTCTGCCTTAAAAGACACACCAACCAGCTCTAGGTTCAAACTCACCTGATTTTGAATCCTGCCTATGTTACTTCCTTGCTGTATAGTCTTGGCAGTTTGCTCAATCTTCCTGAGCCTCAAGTTCCTCATCTTAAAAACTGAGAATAACAACTTCACTGATAGACACACGAAGTCCCACTTCAAACACATTTTCCCATCAGAGCACAATTCCTTAACAAATGGTAATTTCCTCTCCTCTCTGAGTTGCTATCCATGCCTTAAGACCCATGTCTGGTGTCATTTCCTCCATGAATTGTCCCTGGATTTCCTCTATGCCTAGCCCCGACTGGGCACGGACTCTCCTTCCTAAATCCTCTTGGAAATATCGGCATTATCCTTAGCACTCAGTTTGTTTAAAGTGACCTTACATACATTTGGGTGCCCTTCTAGCTTTCCTGTTGGATTGTAAGCCCCTCAAAGATTAGCCCTTAATGAATTTCTTGATGCATGTGAAAAGCAAACAAGAAGCAAAGGGAAACATCCCCTGGTGCTTTCCAGAGTTTTCAGCTAACTCCACTACCCCCTCATAGATAATGTCATCCCAGGGGTTCATGTATATCAGACACTCAGTGTTTGTTAAATCAAAATGCTTTCTCCCCACGTGTCTCTTCCCATCCTCCTTCTATTGGCTCTCCAGAAGCCCGGGACCTGAAAGATTCCAAATAACCAACCCTAAAGCACTGCTGTATCTCACCATGACCCCTTTCTGCTCCAAGAAATGAGTCACAGTGAGAGTGTGAGCTAGATATGGCGGCACGGCTCTGGCTCCGTAGCTGTTGCAGTGAGTTGCTTGCTCAACCTTACCCTTGCTCTCTGACAGGGCATGTCCAAACTCTGGGCCTCTCAAAACATCTGAGTCATTATAAACAAGGTTGCTCTTCACCATCACCAAGTCCTGTGGAGAAGCCCCTTCCATAAGACAAGGAAAACTTTCTAAAATAATTTTAAATATGAAGAAAGTATGGACTTACCTCAGTTAAAGGTAGTTTCCTCAATGTGACCTAAAACATCTAGTAGGAATAAAGAAAAGAAAAACAGTCTTCACAGGAGCCAAGTAAAAGACTGCATCATGCCTAGAGAGAGGGTGCCTTGAATAAATGTATTGAATATGTCTTGGAATGTAAAAAGCTATGCCTACTGAAAAAGGAGGTGATACGGCCCAGTAAAAAATGTAATGCCTCATGCTGCCCAAAATTGGACAGCCTAGATATTACAGCAAGATTTTCCTTCCGCTGCAAATTCTGCTCTAACTTTGTAACTAGTCTCAGCTTTTCCACGCCTAAAATGAGATGGAACTATGTAAAGACTGTGGGTCATTCCAGTTGTCATTACCTAATTCTTAAATTAAGTTGGCATATTGAAGGCCCAGCCGTTAAAAACTCTAGCTTGGGAATCAATCATACATATTCCAAAATCCTAGTTATACTACTTGCTATGTGTATGCCTTGGAGTAAGATTATTTTTAAAATTGCTAAGTCTCAGTTTTCCTCATCTGTTAAATGGGAATTATAATTATCTCTTCTGGACAGATTATCATACATATGAAAAGGGAGAAGGCATATAGATAGTTGGCATTGCATATGGCACACAGCAATTGTACAAAGCAGGAAAACCACTATTACTATAATTAAAGTAAGATAGGTGCAAAGTGTTGTGGGAGCATACGAAAGAGCCTGGTTAACTCTGTCTGGAGGTGGGAGACAGTATAAATTGAAGACATTTCACAGGACTCAGGATAATTAAACTGGGCCATAAAGAATGACTAATTTACCAGGTAGGCAAAGAGTATCAGGAGAGTGAAGCAAACAAAGGAAAAATGCTTGCAGAACAGTCAAGCTGAAGGATGTTGAGCTCAAGGCCACTGGGTAGGCCAGGCATCCACCCCGTTAAGTTGGCTCGTCCCATTCCTGCTCTACCCTGTTCTCTCCCAATGGGCTTTCTATCAATTAGAAGCCCAGCTGAGAGAGGATAATTTGTTCATTATCCAAAAAATATTTATTAATTCCTATGATAACCAGGAGTTGTTCTAAGTTCTGGGGATAGATACATTGAGGAACAGAAGAGTCATGGTCCCTGCTCTAACACACCTTAACTTCTAGTGGGGGGTAAAAACAAATAACTAGTGGGGGGTACAAACAAATAGACAAATTGGGAAACTATAGAATTGCAGGACCTAGTAAGTACTCTAAACCCAATAACGCAGGAGAGGGTGAGAGAGAACAGTCTACTACCAAATCCACCCTCAGGACACCTACACTTTCATACATCTCTGTTATCTCCCTTAAGCCTTATATAATAGGAGATGGGCAGGTTGGAGAGGACTGTTTCTTCTTCTAGTTGAGGAAACTGAAACCCTGAGGGGAAAAATGATACATTCAAAGTCACACAGCCAGTTAATATCATGGGCAGGCAACCTCATTCCATGCAGAAAAGTCAAAAATGGCCAGGATGAATGATTACGAGAAGTGGAGAGAGAAGGGAAGGCAAATAGCAAAACAGTCTGTATAGCAGGATCCCATTTTTATTTTTTTATATGTATTAATGTTCTCTTATGGGGAAAAAATTTACAGAAATGGACTGAAAACTGCTTATAGTTGTTATTATCTCTTGAGAATGAGACCATGGGGAACTTTTATTTCCTGCATTAAATATTCCTGTAATACTTGAATGTTTTACAACAATATATATTACTTTTGAAAAGCTGGAAAATATATTTTTTAATAAAAGAGGATTCCAGAGAGCATGGGCATTCAATCAAAGTTAGAGCCCACCTTAACAAAAGGCAACCCGTACCAGGTAGGAAAGAAAGACATGTGGAGTCACCCAAACCAGTGCCGTGTTGATTGTGTTTTCTCCAAATAAAAACCAGCCTAGAGGCTGAAACTATTTGGTGTATTTAGAAGAATTTTCTGAATAAATGGAAGTTGCTGTTCCCACAGAAGTAATTGTGCTGGAAGCAAAATGTCGCTGGAAAATGGAAGGCTAGAGTTATATTATAGAATTAGGCACTCAGAACAACGTGATTGATGGTACATACTCTCATCGGGGTGACTGGAGCCCTACCCAATTCACTGTGCAATTTCATAAAATACTCATGACAAAAAAAAAAAAAAAAGTTAGAGATGGAAAGAATTATATGTCCCAATTCCTTCAGTTCCCAGGGAGTAACTGTGGCCAGAGGGAAAGGGACTTGTCCAAAGTCAACAGTAAATTAATGTCCAGCGTAGACAAGAACTGAGAATTCCAAGTCTCTTATCACCATGACAACTTTCCCTAAAATCAAATCAGAGTTACACCAATAGTGTACAAGATACACTATAATGGTACAGGATAATGTTCTCTTATTCTATTTTACTAGGAACCAGAACTTACCAATTCCATTATGATATTGATAACATGTAAGACTAAAAATCAAACTAAAAATAAATTAAATAACAGTACATAAATTGGGCAAAACTTGTGATATGATATGCAAGTGATTTTGGTTTGGAGAATACAGCACTCTGTCGTCACATCTTAAACACTATCTGGGAGAAAATGGAAAGTATCAGAAGGACTTCTTAAACTGGGTCAGTTCTGAGCAAGGCCTAACTTTACTCTTAAGTTCCAAACAGCTTCTTCTCAGGGTAAGTCATGGACATGGGCTACAATTTGAAATCAAATAGTTAGAGAAAAGATGGTGCCTTTGGTTAAAAAGTGGACACATTCAGGAAGCAGAGCACAGCTGAGATCAGGTCACCCTTTGTGTAATTTGCCGAGTCTCTATTTGAGCTATGTTCATAATTTTCTTTTCTCTCCTTACTTATTAGAATGACATCTGTGACTCTCAATCCTTCTGCTTAAGGACAGAAATCCCGCTAAATAATAATATTTATAATTAATAATACTAGCAAATATGAATAACATGTATTTAGAACCTACTATATGCCAGAAACTTTTCAAAAAACTTGATATGTATTAACTATTTCATCTTTATAGCAACCCTATGAGGAAAGTATGATGATCATCCTCAGTTTGTAGATGAAGGGACTAAAACAGTGACCTTACCAACCTAGGACCCCTTTAGGGCACCTTGGCAATTCAAGTTTAAAGTCTTCATATGGAGAAAGACAGTGGACAAACCCCTCCAAAGATGTGGCAGGGTAGGATGGAGAAAGTAGATAGAGATGCTGAGGAGGAAAATTGAGGGGCTCACCCCAAATCACAGCCACGATGGAAAGAACTTGACAACATACTTCTCTTTCAATTCTTCTACCCAAAGTCCTGATTTTCTTTCCATTTAACATTATGGGATTAAGAAGAAACAAAAGAGAAGAAAGAGTATTGAGCAAGATATAAAATGAACAATTAAAAAAAAAAAACAAGAAAGGGGAGAGAAATGTGGAGATAAGCAGAGTAATAAAGAGGGAAGAGCACTCAACTCAGGTCTACTCTGGGTTCCACCAAGGACTCATTCTGTGAATCTCTTTCTCTCTTGGAAATGCATTCTTCTCATCTGTAAAATGCATTAGTACACTGTACTAGAGGACTTCTAAGATCGCTCTCAACTCCATCATCCCAGGATTCAGAAACAAATGAAGGAAAAGGAAGAAGGTAGAGAAACCAGAAGGGGAAAAGAATGTAGGAGAGAAGAAGCAAAGGTTAAGGAGGAATGATGACAGGAGGAGGAAACAAGAGAGAGAAAGGAAGACATTTTCCAAAGCAGTTGGAATCTGTTTATCTTGTTGAAAGAAAAGGAAGGATCCTCACATCAAGAATTCCAACAATAAAAGCTTTCTCTTCATGCAACTAACTCCATGTTTCTTGCTGGTGGGACCCATGGCTGATGTTGGTAGGAGCCTAGACTGATGTCTACAGAACAGGAGCCTGAGTAGATACCTGGGAGGAGGCAGGATGCTGCCTTGTTCTCAAAGCCCAGGAAGGAAGGCTGCTGAGAGAGCCCTCAGAAGGGCAGCCCTTCCTCCTCTTCCTCACCTCTTCCCCTTTTTCCTCATCTACCTCTTCCTCCTCCAGGTCAGATTTGTCCTCCTCCAGACAACAATTATTAGCATATTCCCAGGCTCTGGGAAAGTCCTGGGGAAACGACTAGTGAATGTGCCCAAGGGAGCCACAACTGCAACATTACAGCATTGTGCCTGCTAGAAAGAATCCTGGGAATCATCAAAAGGAGAAAATCCCAGGCAAGAAAGAGACATTGCAAGGTCATCTTCTCCATCTCTTGCTTCTGAGCGTCCCTTCCCTAATTGCCCAGGGGCTGCAATCCAAACCAAAAGATATAGCACAGAATAACACTCAGTCCTATCAGCCAATCTTTTCACAACTGTCTGAGCCATCCCAGGCCTTGCGACCTTTGTAGACAAAGACAGTGCCTCCAATTGATTGAACTCTAATGCACATGGCACAGTGCTGGGCATATAGTGGGCTCCTCGAACCCATCTGATATTTGATCCACAGGGTGACACGGTTTATTAGCTGTGTGGTTCTAATCTTTCCCCCAATAATGTCTATTCTATTGCTTAACATTTCAGTCTAAACATTCTTCCTTTTGTTTATTCCATTGCCCATGTTTTAAAGTCCAACCTGTCATTTGCCTAAGGGGATAGAAATTAGCATGTACCTGCCACTGCAGAAGTGAAGTAAAATACTCACCCAGGAGGTGACCTCTCCAAGTCTAAAATTTTTCCCAATGAAGAAGTGAGTAGGCAGTGTCACCAAATAAATGAGAGCCACAGATACAAATAGAAAGATTATAGATAATTTTTCACTTAATATATAAAGAGCAACTTCTGTATACCAGCTTCTTGGCTAAACAATTTATCTATAATTTTTTTGTAAGTCTTCTACAATTAGGCTATATTCTCAGTTTATAGATGAAGAAACGGGCTCAGAGAAGTTAAGCAACTTTCTAGAACATCCAAGTAAGTAATAAAGTGACAGTTTCAGCCCACTCCTCAGTTGTCATCCTTACAGCATGCTACTGAGCAGAACTTCAGCCTCTCCTTGAATACTTCCAGTGACAAGAAACTCATTATCTACTTCGGCAGCTTCTTTCATTATTGGGTGGCTCTAATGGTCTAAATATTCTTTCCTCACATGTATCAGGCAGCCACTTTGCTCTTTAAAAGTCTGACAGGCCTTCCCTGGTCACTTGGAACAAGTCAGTGGGCTGTAGAAGGTACTCAAATTATAGAATTAGAAAGACCTGGCTCCATTCCTACCATTCCACCTATTAACCACACTAACTGTCAAGTCACTTCTGCCTCTATGCCTGTTACTTCATCTGTACAATGGGAACACAAATACATACCTCGTGTAGTGTTTTGGAGAAGAAAAAGTAAATACTATTTGCAAAGCTAGATGTCTGGAAAATAAAAATACTCAAATCATTATTTTATTAAGTTGGGTCCCTCGTCCCCTAACAGCCCAACGGACCAATCCCTTCTGCCTAAGTCTTCTCTGAGCCAAACACCCACAGAGTCTTTAATTATTCCTTACAGGTCAATTTCAAGTTTGTTTACCAGCCCAGTTGTTCCCTTTTGGACCTGCTCCAACCTGTTAATGTCCCTCTTAAAATGCAGGACCTACAACTGAATATAATAAATTAGCCAAGATGGGAAGTACAGCCCACATCCGGTATTTCCTGCATTCCTGACTCCTTCAGTCTTCAGATTTTTCTGAAGTTCTTAAGAATTATTAGGTTAAACTTAGGTTGGCATAAGATTTTAGTGCAGATTATTTGAACCTTATTTTTCTTTGTAATAATTGCTAACATACTCAGTAGTTCCTCTGTGCCTGGCACTGCAATTCTCACCTGATACATATTTTCTTGCTTAGCCTAACAATTTTAGAAAGTATCCCTATTATTACCTTTATTTTACTGATAAGGAAACAAATTTGAAAGTGTTAAATGATCACACAGCTAATAAATCAGAACCAGCTAATAAATGGCAGAATCAGATTTGAGTCCACCATGCTATCCTACCCCCATTTCGAGCATTTAGGAAATGCTTACAAAATGTAAGTACTTTCAGGGATTAAAAAAAAATGAATATGACATAGGCAGAAGACATATGCAGGGCAATTTAACAGAAAAGGAAATGCAAAGCACGAAGCGATGTTGGGCTTCTGAACAATCTGTCACTAAGAGCTCTTTCTCCCCTCCAGCACATTCCAATGTCTACAATTTCATGGGCAATGTGAGTCAGTGGAGAAAAAGGGAAAAAGTGGAAGCAGTCACCTCTCTCCTTTTCAACTTTTACTTACTCGCCATTGCCTTCAGCCCTTGCCCCTAGCACACTGCCTTATGAAGAATTAATTTTCAATGAGAGCCAAGTTGCTGGTCCTGGGGGGTTGGGAGGGGCTCCTTTACTCTGCTACGGCCTTTCTGCCTCAGAAATATTTCTAGCTTTGACTCAGCAATTTTGCTTCTAGGACATGAACAGAGGTTTGTGACCAAGGGGGTTTTTCCAGCATAATTTATGATAGCTAAAAATTGAAAATAATATAAATGCCTATCAACTGTGGGAGAGCAAAATGAATACTAATTTTAAATGACTGCATATGCCAGCCACACACTGGCATATGCACTCATTTAAAATTGTGTTTCTAAAGGTTTAATAGCAATAGAAAATGCTCATTTAGAATCTTCAGTCAAAAAAAAAGAGGAAACAACACTGATTATAATCTGTAGAGGAAAAAAAGACCTGGAAGAAATTTAGCAATATGTTAACAGTAGATATCTAGATAATGCGATTCCCAGGTGGGTTTTCATTTTTTTCCTTGAACCTCATTGTATTTTTCCAATGTGCAATTTTTGCTTTAATCATCAGAGGAAATTTTTTTTTTTTTCAAGAATTGAAAGAATCTGGTCTGAGGGCAACCAGCCAACTTGTGAAAAATAGTTTTTGCCACTTGAAAGTTTCCATATGTGCAGCAGCAATTACTACTCTGTTACCATCAGATCATCTTAATCCTATTGATTGAAATGCCAAAGTAATGCTATTAAATTTACTACATAACAGATAAATTACTAAGAGCATAGTAGAACTACCTAAGATTGCTGTGGTACTCTTCTAGGGTCAGAGTGGGTGGCCCTTCTAGATTCCAATATAAAGCACAAAAAGCTTCTGGAAGTTCATATATTCATCCCCCATCACAAAGCCTAGATCCGCCAACTCTCTTTGAATCAATAAAAATTGTATCGAACATGTACACTGTGCCACGCACCAAAGTAAGGACTGTAAAAAAATGCTTATTCCTTACAACCTTATGAGCAACAACTATCACCCTTATTTTACAGACGCAGAAACAAAGATTTAGACAGAATAAGGAACTTGCCCAAGGCCACACAGCTAGTAAAAGCCAGAGCCTGGATTTGATGCCAGAGTCCATGTGCTTAGCCCTGGAGCATGCCCTGTTTCAGCCAGAAAACAAGTTCTTATGCTTTCTTTGACATTATTTTAAATAGTAATTTAAAAGTTAGAACAGGAGCTATCTACACACTATGGATGAGGAAGCTGAAGGTTACATGTAGTAAAGGACTTGCCCAAGATCATACAAGGAAGAATTGCAACAGGTAGAATTCTGCAAAACCAGAATCTCTGACTCCACATCCACAGCTTGTTGCATTTCCAAGGTCGCTTCTCTTTGCCTCTGAGACATGAAACAAGTGGCAGAAGGCAGTGGGACTCAGGACCCCATTTGGTCCCCCTGTGCATTAGAAAGAGGTGAGCTGCTGGAGGATCTTGAAGGTACAGGGTAAAAAGGACAGAAATCCCAAGAAGAGAAGAAAACCTCAGCAAGGACCCTGGAGCTCCTTTATCCTGAAAGAGTAAAGGGGCATTGGCCACAGAGCCTTGTCGTTTCTTCGCCATCCATCACTCTTCCTTCCACCTCATTAAGTTCCACAGGGTGTCAATGATACTTTTCCTGAATTCTCCTAAGTAAATATTCCTTCTGGAAGGTTATACTAAACCACAGAAGAGTAGAAACTTAAAACCATGCATATTTGAATTGAGTGAGCTGTTTTAGCAGATTTGAACAGCGGCTCCAAAACGTATGCCAAAATTTCACCTCGATTAGATTTATGTATCAGCTCTGCCACTAACTCACCTTGATTAAGTCTGTCAATCTCCCCAAGTCTCAGTTTTCTCATCTGAAAAATAGAAAATAAAATGTTTGATGCTTCATAAAGTTGTTAGGAAGATTAGAATGCCCGTATGGAACAGTTCTTAACTTGTGGATGGCACCTAGAAAGTATTTGGTCATTGGTAGTAGCCTTTGCTAGTCTCAGTTAATCTCTGAGTCAGTTTTCTTATCTATAAAATGGAGATGATAGTCTTGCAGGAGTATAATATACATTTATTAATTTATAGCAGGTGATCAGTGAATGTCTTTTTTAATGCACAGGATGACCAGGTCTCATAATTCTATGACTCTGCTACTCACTTCTTGCCCAAGACTTTGGAACCTGCTGAGTGAAACAAAGAAGTTTCACCCCGCTGAGCATAGCAGCAGCTCTGACTCTGTCTTAAAGGATTCAGGGGAATCAACAAAGGCTATTTAGAGAGCATTATTAGAGCCCTGGAGCGTCCCTAAAACTCTGTATTTACATGCAAATACCCACTTCAGCTAAACCCTACCAACTCACAGTTAAGTGTTCACTTTCTGAAGACCAGTCACTCCATTTATTAAAGGCAGCTTCAGGTTTTAATCCAAATTGCCCTTTCTACAATTTAAAATCATTTCTTCCTCAGTGCCTAGTGAGGATTGTTTATTTTCTGAACATCCTCCTTTGAATCATAGTCTTTGGATGCTTGAAGATCACACACATCCAAGCTCTACTCCTATGAAACCTCTGTTTTCTCTGGGATAAATACTACAGTTTTGCTGATGCATTTCCTATGGGTTCATTGCAACTTGGCTTTTTTTTTTCCACTATGAGTTTGAACTAGTATAGACTTGGAAGGGAAAAGTGGTATGGTTTTTTCTAAAGGCCCTGGATATTAAAGCACTTATGTGTTCTCACATACGTTTTCCTCTACTAGTTTGAGAGCCCCTGGAAAGCAACAGCTATTGCACATTCATCACTGCTATAGTTAAGAGAGAAGTCTGTAAGGTCAGGTGAACCTGGATAAATTATTTAATCTCTATGGACCTCACTTTTCTCATCAGAAAAAACAGAGGTAATTATACCCCAACTCAAAGGGTTATCTTGGGGATTAAGTATTGCAAATAAAGCTTTTGGTGTAATGCCTGGTACAGTACTTTATAACCACTCAGTAAGAGCTGGCTGTTATTATTTTATTTGTAACCTCCTCTAACACCTAGTACAATCTCTGAAAATATAATAGGCACTTCCTAATTATTTTAAGTAAATAAGTAAATGAAATCATAAACTAATGCTATCTAAAATGAGCTTTGTTTGTATCTAAAAGCACCTAATGAATAAAGTTGACTAACCTGAGAAATGAGAGTTTATTTCCACAGCATCCGTAAAAGTACTGTGACCTTCTGCCATTCAAACACCTGCAATTGGTAAAGGCAGGTACTATTTTCAAGATGAGTGAACTGAGAAAAAGGCAAAACAAAAGGCAAGTTGACTACAACTAAAGTGTGATAGAAATGATGTAATAAACAGTCAAGAAGGTTTTTCCATATCATGACTGGTTCTGGGGAATGGCCAAGGAGTCAAGCAGAGGATAACCCAGACCAGACCTGGAGCCCTCCAGTTATGTTATGGTTCTACCATCTGAGACTGAGCAGGCCTCCTACCTCTCAATCGAGCCTTGGTGTCATCACCTGGACATGGAGATGCTGTCACAGGGCAGATGTGAGGATCAAATGTAGTGATGGATTTAGAAGTGCCATAAAAACTGAAAGTGTTACATGTGTGCAAGTGATTATCAATTACATTATTCCCAACCCATACTTTCCAATTCCCAGACCTCCAAAATTCCCAGTTGTAATTCCAGAGTTATGAGGAAACAATTATATCATGAACCAGAGAGGCTCCTCAGAGGGACTCTGCAAATCACTATCACTCGGAAGAGTCAATAAATTATAGTGATTAATACCATGGGCTTCAGAGACCAGTTGTCTCATGGGGCTACCACTTACAAACTGCATAACCTCAGGTAAATTTTCTGAAAATGAAAGTGTCAGCTTCCTCATCTGTAAGATGGGGATAATGATGTCATCTTCATGGTATTGAGAAGAGATTAAATACAGTGAAATATGTAAAGTATCAATGAATGATAGCCATTACTGTCATTAGCTAATATCATGTCTTCATCTGTTTTTATCCTGTTGCTGTCTCCTCAATATCTATACTCCCAGGCCTTTGCAACCTCAAATGACCAATGCCTGCTGATTAATGCAATCTTTTTTCCCAAAACTTTCTGTCCAGAAGCCTGGGCTCCATTCTGCACAAAGGCACATTTCTCCAGTGAGATATTTCTGATTAAAAAAAAAGCTGCATTGAAGGTAATGAGAGCCATTTGCTCTTCTGTCCAACTCGTGGGATGCATGCTGATTATGTAGGGCCTGCTAAGAGCTTTCCCTCAGTCAGAGTAAACCCAATAGGCCTGTTCTTCCACACTCAAGCCTCTGAAGAATCCCCCTGGATTCTTCACACCATAACTCATCTGAGGGCCACTTGATGCCCCCAGGCTTAAGCCAAGCATTCTTTCACCATAGGACCAGACTGCAGAACACTGAAAGTCAGAGGCACGGGAAAATTTTTCTGAGTAAGACGCATAGATACAGTTGGGGCAAAGTGAGATGGTTGTGGTAGAATTATAAATAGTGACATAAGGAAGCAGGAATGTAGGGTTTATGTGTAAACATAGGTTTGACCTAGGCCAGTAGTCCAAGACATTTCATGTGAATACCACTGAAAGAAATGACTTTTTCTCTTATTTTTCTGCCTTGTATTTTCCCTGAGGACATTAAATATTTTCCCAAGGGGCTGACTAAGAGTATCAGGGCCATAGTTTAGGACTCTTTGGACTCCAGTCAAATCCTATCACTGATGCCAAATAATGTTGCACAGCTAAATTAAGCTTCCTCTGGAATTTCAGGTATATATCATCCATTTAACAAATATTTACTGAGCTCTGACTGTGTGCCAGGCTCTTCATGAAAACCATGTTTATTGAGAGCCTGAAGAGACATTTGTGAAAAATCATGATTTCAGGGTTTTGTCTATATAACACCTTGATGGCCCCAATTCTGAGAAAAAAGAAAGTTACAGAGCTGAAAGTTTGGCTTGAACCAGAAAAGACCAGGGCTGTCATGACTCCAGCTTTCACACATGCGCATAGAGTAAGGAAGATGAGGAAAAAAGAAAAGGTCAATGTACTGTAAGCAAATACAGTGTGGAATGCCAGAGCTGGAGAGATCAAGTCACAAGCCACAAAATTGATTAAGCCTCACTTTTCTCACCTGTAAAATGGGGACAGGCATCCCTGCCTCTCAGGCTGTTTGGAGGATTAAATGGGATAAAATATGTAATGTGCAATTCAGAGTCCACACTGGGAACAGCAGGTGCTCAATTAATGTCATTTCTTGCCACCAAACAAGAAAAACAAGAAACTTTTTGAAAATAAAGTGAGATGCTGTAAGAGGTAAAGAGAACCCCTCATCGGGTGAATAGATTTTATAATCTACAGGAAATCCCACCCTATAGACCAGGCTCAGGGATTTAGGATGTTGTAGCAGGGCCAGGACTAGAGTGAAGCAGGTGAGGCACAAAATTTAAGGAGGTGCTCACTCTCTGGTTCCTGCAAGTGCAGGATTGGCATTTATGAAACCCTGGGATTGAGTGCCTCCTTAAATTTTGCTAGGTACCTCATTCACCTTTCTCTAGGTGGCCCTACTTTGTGGGGATACATACGATAAGGCAGGAGAGTTAGTGGATGGAAGGTTATCCAGAGGAAAACATGGAAACTGATGCTGCATAGTATATGGGATCCCTAGAGGACCAGACTTCCTCAGGTGCAGAGGCAGAACCAGATGAGATTTTAAGGTTTAGTCCAGCTCCAAGAATCCAGGATTTTACATTGCTACAAGAAGAAAATCATGTGCAAATACATGTGTTTCTTATTCAGATAATCGTTCCCTATAGGGGGCAGTAGTAACTGTGGGATGTAGGACAGGAAGGGGGAGAGGTATCTTGTTCCATAAGACCCTGAGGTGAATTGGGCTCAGGGCATGCCAACAGTGACATTCTGTTCCCAGGGGTGCTTAGCAGATCATGAAGTGACAGTAATAAAATGTCAAGCACTCTCTGGCCAGCCTAAGCCCTTTACTGCAATCAAATAAAATCAGAATTGCACAGCTGGCTGGGGGAAGCCAGATGCTGACCTGATGATCCAACTCAGGCAAAGCTGAGGGTGACCGCAGGGCCCAGGTTGCACGACAAGCCCCAAGTGCCTTGGGATCAGAGCCAGGGATAGGAAACTGGCTCAGCCTAGAAAGCCAAGAGTGCCAGCCCAGCTCAGCCCCACCTCTTCCCAGAAGACCAGGACACCCACCTACCCCTCCTCAACATCCACCATTTCTTTTTCATTTAGAAAAAGACAGCCCACAGGCAATGGGGCAAGAGAAAGCTTTCTCCCCTGAATACACAATTTGAAAATGGCAAATGTTGGGTCTTTCTAAAAGCACACAGAAGCTATAATTAATAAAACTCAGATGATTTCTCTAATTAATCCCTGCCTTTCCCCCAAATACTGCCTTCTACCACTGAGCCACCATAGCAGTCCAATTATGCCACCTAAGCAGAGTGGCAGCCTCTTATAATTTCTTAAGTACCTAAACTATTCTATCTACTGGACAATAAATAATTAGAGGGCAAAGGCCAGTCAAATCGAATTTTTAATTACTACTACCTGCCAGGCACTGAACAAGACAGAGCCTACCCGCAAGTGTTTCATCTTCATTTCTCATCATTTCCCATTCTCTTCTCTCCCTCCCTCCTTCATACACACACTAAACTCTTCTTTCAGTTCTCCAAGTTGTCTCTCACTTCTAAACTACACATCCTGTTCCTTCTACCCCAAACACTCTTCCTCCTGTATTTTTCCAGGCCAACTCCATACCTAACCTTCAAGTTTTACTTAAAATGTCATTTTCTCCACAAAGCCTCTTGGAGACTTCTCATCCTCTCACCAAGTGTAGTTGGGTACCTGCCCACTGTGCTTACTGAATTCCTCAATTATAGTGCTGACCGTGCCTCAAACTCCTTCGTTTTCACAGTGTCCTCTTCCTCTTCCACCTCCCACCTCCCTGTCCTCAATCTGCACCTCCAAGATCCTCCTCCAGCTGTATGGGTCCTTCCCTTGGTTGCTCTCAGCCTCTTAGTCCCTCTTCTGCCCCCTTCTTGTCTTCCCTCACCTTTTTCCATCCTGATCTCCTGAACTTCTCTGCTCATGGTGAACTGGAGAGGGAATCGACCAGGGGGATCCCCTCTGCTAACCCAGAGTGGTTCTTGGGGGTGTGGTGCCATGTAAAATGTAGCTGAAATTGTTTCTCCCCAGTTTTACTGTCAACCCTAGCTCATTTGTAATTCAGATTGACAGTTTTACATTGATTCTCTATTTGCAATTGATGCTGCAACTGAAGAATGAGAATCTGAACATTGATCTGGCCTTTCTTCCAAGTAAACCTTGAGAAACAGATTGACCCTTTGGAGAAAAAAGTCTTGAGACTAGGTGAGGAAGAACCAAGATACAAAATCCCATTCCTCCAAAGAAGTCCAGACAAATCTGGATGTCCAGACAAATCTGGATCCCCAGACCAGGTGTATGAAAAAAAAAAAAGAAGGAATATTATAGACTCATAAAATGATGACAGGGATGGAAGGGCTCTTAGAGATCATCTTAATTTCATTGTATAACTGGGGAAACTGAAAGCCAACAAGGGAAGTGACTCACTGAAGGTCACACAGCCCCCCACTTCATTACATCACCCTGCCTCCAACCCCTCTGTTGAACTCTACTCCTGGAGCTTTGCATGGTCTTTGTCATTAGGAGTAACATCCGAGGTCCTTTAAGTACCAAAGTCTCTTAGTGTGACAAATCCCCTGACCAGAAGGTGGTGGAAAGTCTAGTCCATGCTCTAATCCCCACATACATCCATAAACATCCATCTATTTGTATACATAACATACCTAATACATCATACCTAGAAACCTGCTCACATCACACAAACTCACCTACATCCATAGACACACAAAAAGAAACTAAAATATATTTGTTCCTCATCCTGTCCATCAAAACTAGCTCTTCAGGATGTAAGGATCTTCAGATTATTAAGCAAGAGTGTCTAAATAGTCCTAGAATACCCTATGAATTTTCAAAGCAACACCAGATTGCTTTCAGTATTTTTAATTTCTGTGTCTAATAGTCTAATGTTTTGTATAGTCAGTGCATCTATCGTAATAAGCCTTCTCAGTAAGGAATAGAAAACTTGGTCTCAGAAGACCTCACTGTCTTTCTGAAAATTACCATTAATCAAATCTGCCTAAACTGAGTCTGATTCACCCACCATATTTTAGTAATCCCTGAAAAAAACTGCATCATTTCCAAATACTGTCATAAGGTCAGAAAATTTTAACAATTGAGTGTTTCATTTCTCAGATTCATTCCCAGCTCTTCTGTCCAGCAGCTCATGGTCTATAAGCAAATGCTTAAGTTAACTGGGAATGTTGGTACTAAAAGAGCTCCCCAATGCATATTTACTCTACACAGATGCACAGCACATCAGATTCACCAGGGTGGAGAGGGGGAGTTTTGAATAATCCTGTGCAAATTGTGCTGTCTAAATATAGACAGAAATGTACAAGGATTATCAAGTGGAGGGAGGCACAGCTACTTTGGCATTAATATGGAGCCTTTGTATTTGGAAAAGAGTTGGGAACTTTTGGCCTAGAGGCATAGTGAGGGAGGAGGAGGATTTGAAGTGATTGACATAATAACAATAAATCATTATTGCACCAATTCTCTTCCAATCTTTCTTCTTATCTCCGGAAGTCTCGTTAGGTGTTAATATGCCTCTAACGCCTGTCCTACACTTGCTGCACTTCCTTTGTAACTTAGAGGAGGCCTTGGGCTCAGAACATTGGCAAGCAGCAGATCACTAGAATTGTAAACTCTTCTCTTTTTGTCTTGTTTTCATTGTATTTGCTATTATGGTTCTCTTCCATTATGGCAAGTAATATTAGTTTTCTATTTGTGAGTAGTGAAATGTAGTTTCCTTTTAAGTAAGTTTAAACTTAAAAGAAGTGAGGCAATTTAATGAAAATAATTAAGTGAATGACAGAGGTAGTGAACAAACAGGGCAAAAATTATGAAAGTGGTAACAGGAAACAGCTGGTAAATAATATATGGGAGAGGCTGGACTAGAGATTCTCAGAATATGCTATTGTGAATCACTCGACAAAACAGAGGATCACTGGGTAGTTCACAACGATTTCCTCTCCATTTTTAAGTGTGGCAAATTCAGAGCAGTGTATATACAGATTGCTAGAATTCAGACACATGTTTTGACTTACTTGGATATAACAGGGCAGAACAAGCTTCAGAAACAAATCGTAATAATAGCATGACTATCATGATTTTATACTCTTCACAATTTACAAAGGACTTTCCCTTACGTTGTAGCATTTGGATAAGTCAACACTTGAAAATGTAAGTTCTAATTCCTCTGTCTTTAAAGTGCTGTGTGACCCGAGGCCAGTAACTTAACCCCCCGGAGTCTTCATTCCCTCCACTTCGGCTCAGTGCCAAGGTTTTAAGTGAGCCAGTGGCTGGGTGACCAGACTGCAAATACCTTACTGCAGACATGCAAGTTAGAATAACCAGAAGACTCTTCAGCTTTGGGGAGGATTCTGGTATTAAATGGCATGTTATGGAAATAGCAAATGGTATGGGATAATTTGGGGCGAATTCATTCTCCCACTGTACTGCCTAATAGGATTCAGGCTTATGAGAGAGGCCTAAGGGCCAAGAGATCACTGGTGCTCCAGGAACTGCTGGGAGGGAGTACTACGTTCCCAAATCTTACTATCAGAGAGGAGGGGTTGGAGAGAGTAAGGGAGCTTATGAAAGCTTCATAACTGCCACTCCTAGAGAGGTTCTAGAAGTGAATTATAACAGCAGAAAAGTCATAAATCACTAGTTGCGTGCCTGTGGTCCCCTCTGCCTACACCAGAGCCACACAGCAGCCATGAGTCCAGTGCTGAATGGACTGTGGCCCCAACTGTGGGCCATAGGAAGCATCTGGGAGGGCTTTCCAGCCATGTGGGCTCCACGGTGCAGCTGAAAGCACTGTGAGACAAGGAGCAGCCCCAGACCCACTCTGAACTGCTTCAAACACACACACACACACACACACACACACACACACACACACACACACCCCATGCCGCAAAGAGAAAAACAATGTATCGAGCACTTGCTGTGTTCTAAGAGCAGTCCTAGGTATTTTTAACTATGCTACCTCAGTTATTCCTTGTGCAAAACTCATTTGACAGGTAAGAAAACTAAAGCTCCTCAGACAGGATAAGTAACTTTCCCAAGGTAACACAGCTAATAAATGACTAAAACAGGATGAATTCCAAATCATCTGTTCTTTTCACTCTTTTGCATTATTCTATATTATGTTTCACAGTACATTTCAAAAACAAACACATGCAATATGCACATCACAGACATACATCTACAGAAGCATTTTACACATTCACAGCCTATATCCCATGTATATATACAGCTCACATACAGACACCTCACATATACACACAAAAAATGCCCATACTAAATGCGATACTTGACATACATACACATGAACACAGAAATTCACATTTTGCAGATACAAACCTATGTGACCTAATTCACTATGCATCTGCAAACACCCCCATGCACACTCTAGTCCCCACATACATCCATACACATCCATCCATCTGTATACATAACACGTGTATACAGTCATACCTAGAAACCTGCCCACATCACACAAACTCACCTACATCCATAGACACACACAAAGAAACTAAAGCGCATTTGTTCCTCACCCTGTCCATCAAAATTAGCTCCCCAGGATATGAGTAAGGATCTTCAGATTATTAAGCAATAGTAAGAGTGTCTAAAGAGTCCTAGAATACCCTCCGAATCTTCAAAGCAATACCAGATTGCTTTCAGTATTTTCCATTACTGTGTATAATAGTCTAATTATTTTAAAATTGTTAATCCATGTATAAATATTTATGAACACTTTTTACTAGCCAGGATATTTGATTAATTAAAGTAGCACATTATTCATTCATTCATTCGCTGTGCAATTACTGAGCACCAATTAAGTATGAGACACCATGGTAGACACAGTGGGGAATGAAAGAACAAACAAACAAATAATAAATAAAACCACCATGACTCCTGCTCTTAAAACACAAACACAAATAACTACATCAGCACCTGGTGAGTGAGTTTATGGGTGTTGGGAGGGGTGGAGGAGCAAGGAGACAAGACGGCTCTGAGGCTTCTAATCCTAGAGAGCGGAAGTATATTGACGTCATCTGGGGAAACTGATTTAGAGGAGCAAGTCTGGGAAGGAAGCTGTAGAGTTCAGTTTAGGAGATGAATTTGAGACACTGGCAGAACATTGAGATAAACGTGTCCCACAGGTGTTTTCAAATTAGGAAGGGGGTTTTAAGGAAGAGGCCAGGGTGATGACAGATTTGAGAGTCATCCATTATTAATTGATTGCTTAAACAGTTACAACTGATGAGACCAGAAAACAAGCCGAGAGGAAGAACAAGACAGGTTGGGTACAAATCCTTGGGGAACATTATGCGCTGCTTGGCTAGGTGACAGAAGCTTCCACCTTACACACACACACAGACACACACATACATTCATATCTCTATGCATTTCCTCCAACATCCCAGTCCCACAAGCACATGTCAGTGCTGCTCATGGCTCCTAACTATCTCCTGGATATAATTTCAGTACTAGGAAAGCTCAGTTGCCCAAAACAACCCAAATTAGTGTTCTTCACTAATTTGAGACTTCAACATTGACTCTTATTGAAATCTATATGCTTTAAGAGTTTAGCGTGGCAATTCCCCAAGGATCTAGAACCAGAAATACCATTTGACCCAGCAATCCCATTACTGGGTATACATACCCCAAAGGATTATAAATCATTCTACTACAAAGACACATGCACATGTATGTTTACTGCAGCACTATTTACAATAGCAAAGACTTGGAACCAACCCAAATGTTCATCAATGATAGACTGGATAAAGAAAATGTGGCACATATACACCATGGAATACTATGCAGACATAAAAAAGAATGAGTTCATGTCCTTTTCAGGGACATGGATGAAGCTGGAAACCATCATTCTCAGCAAACTAACACAGGAACAGAAAACCAAACACTGCATGTTCTCACTCATAAGTGGGAGTTGAACAATGAGAACACATGGACACAGGGAAGAGAACATCACACACCAGGGCCTGTCGGGTGGTGGGGAGCAAGGGAAGGGAGAGCATTAGGACAAATACCTAATGCAAGAGGGCCTTACAACCTAGATGACAGGTTGATAGGTGCAGCAAACCACCATGGCAAATGTATACCTATGTAACAAACCTACACATTCTGCACATGTATCCCAGAACTTAAAATTAAATAAATAAATAAAGAGTTTGGCAGAGGGAGGGTCATGTTCTTAATACATGAGTAATTTATACTGTGGTATGAATGGGGCCCTAAAGCCACTTTGTTGAACGGGTGTGGGGTGGGAGAGGGGTGACAGAAACAGTGTGATGCATCCCCACAGTCTGATTTCTAATCACCTAACTCTCGATACAGTGAAGTAGGCTACTACCGATTTACTCTGGGTCCTACGTCAGTCCCTTCTGCTAACTGGGCCTCAATTTCCCAAGTGAGATTTTCTGAAGTATGTGTTTCTTGAGACAGTGATCCCATAAGTACAAGCACATAAGCTTGTCAAAGCTTCTGAGGAGACTTGAGGTAAAAATGCCTGATAAAATTTGTGTTCCAGAATGCATCTGACTTTGCAAATTTTTAAAAAATTGGTGACTCTGATTCTGAAAATAAACCTTGAGGAAATGGTAAATTATTTGATCTCTAACATCCTTTCTGTCTGTGTGGCTCCATGGGCCTGCGAGAGTGCAGTTGCCCAACACAGGGTTAGGTCTACTAAAAGACTAACCCTTCACTCTTCTCTCCCAGGGACACCCAGCTGCCAAGTGTGGTTACTCAAAATCCCAGAGATGAAGCACTAAAAATGTCAGTGACTTCTCAGCATCAATCAGACACTTGGCTGCCTGCCAGGATACCATGCTGGCTGATATTTGGGCTGGGTAAACAATTTAACCAGGGCCTTACCTCATTAAGGACCCATATTACTCATTTCTCCAGCTAAGAACACTCTTGTGGTTCTACAGAGGTTGGACAAGGCTGGGATCTGATCACAGTATGAGAAGGAGCCATCATTAACCTTTTGCTTTCCTCTCTTCCTCCTTAGCCTTGCTGCTTCTAAGGAGGCTGAAGCTGCTCGCTCCGCACCCAAGCCTATGTCACCCTCGGATTTCCTGGATAAGTTAATGGGGAGAACCTCCGGATATGATGCCAGGATCAGGCCCAATTTTAAAGGTAGAGAAAACATTCCTTCCAGACCCACAGGGAAATGTTTTCCCAGATTAAAGCTGCATAGTATTGCATGCAGATGGTAAATACACAGTGTGAATCTCATGACTCTTTCCTCTACCCAAGGCAGACATTCTTAATCAATTCAGTCTTCTCTCCCACCAAGCCCAGACAAAGCCTCAGAGGACTCAATTTAACAGCACCTCTGGTTTCCAGGAGTCCAAAAGTGAATTAAAAACTATCTGCTACCTCTTGTATAATGGGAAGAAGGATAAACATGGAACATGGAGAAATGGGTTCAAGTTTGGGCTCGAGTTTATTCTCTGAGCTTAGATGATGAGTCTCTCCCTTTCTTTGGGCCTCAGCTTCTTCATCTGTGCAGTGATGGGCTTGATTACTTCGGCAGCTTTTAAACATATGCTTCACGGAGCTTTCAGGCTTCCAGCAGGTGCCCCCAAAGGAGAAGCAGAGGACATGATGAGCAAGCCCACGCTGCTCCTCCCCAAGCAGCTCCACTTTTATTTTCAATAATGGGGTCCCAACTAAAATTCTTCAGCTGAAAGTTTCCCGTGGGCTAATAAATAATTTTGAAAAATTTTAGTCTAAATCAGAGTTATAATTTCAAATGCCTTCCAGGGTTGATAACTTAAATCAGTGGGGCAAACCAAGAGTAAGACAATAGGGAGTGGTGGAGACTATGAAGAAATAGAGGTACAGGCTCCTCTACAGGGGCAGCCTCTCCTTAGCCCCAGTCTGCAGTTGTCCTGCAGAAATGTAGGCCCCATGTTGCCAGAGCATCAAGTATTCCAAGAAGAGCCAGATACCGAGATCTCTATAAGACTTCCTAATTCCTAAAACAGGTAAATTCAAATAAAACATGTTTGTGACCCACATATGCCCTATGGGTTGCCAGTTCACAAACTCTACTCCAGATGATCTGAAAAGGTTCTTTTACCTCTCACAATCCTATGGGAACTTATTGTCTATAACCAAGAGACTAGTTCCCTTTGTTTACTGATGCCTCAGGAGGTTGCAGCCATCTCAAACTGCCAAGCAGAACCCTGCAGGTGCAGTCTTAAGGACCTCCTTGGGAGCCTATGCACTCTGACTTTCCTCCCAGCACCCTTGCAAAAATCCTATTCCAAGGACCTGCAGCCAGCTTCCTAGAAAAGCCTTGATTTCAGGTGCCCTTCCTCACTGTTCCTTTGGCTCAAGTTCAAGACTAAACAAGGCATGTGACAGCTGGTAACAGCTTCCTAATATTTGCTCACTTTGCCCCCTGCTCTCAAGTCCCCTTCTCAGAGTGCTTGCTCCGCACAACTCTGCAAATAGAAAATGTTCTGGGAGATGCACCCAGGTCTCTGTTTGGGCCCACTATCCCCCATTTACCTCAAGGCTCCTTCACTCACCCTGCACCTTGTTCCTGAGGCCATAGCTTCCAGCATTGTTAGCATAACCCCAAGGACAGGTAAGTCAAGAACAAGGTTGCTGCCCCCAGCACACTCAGCTCAAGCCTTCACCAGGGTCACAATCTCTGATACCTAGAGGGGCAAGACAACTATAGTATATGAATGAAGCAGGGTGGAGATAAGAAAATAAAATCAGAAAACATAGGGCTTATCTAAGGGTAGCCACTTCTCAGCTCTTGTTGATGGCTATCAGGCAGGAATGCAGACCCTGTACAGCCAAGCCTTCCAATACAAGACTTGAGTCTGAAGTTTTATCTGAAATCTTGCAAATTGACAACTAAATCACCTCTTTTAAAAACATTGTCGGCCAAATCAAACACTTCCAAGAACTCGTTAGGGCCCTTGACAACCAGGTTGCATCCTCTGTCCCTCGCTGCTTTTAGGAATTCCAGTCCACCACGCCCCCTGGTGGGCTCTCTCAGAACTCCATCCTATGTAGAGGCGCCATGGTCTTGCTCTGAGAGAGGAACTCATTTCAATTGTTGAATGTGGGTGCATCCAGAGTTTATGTATTAGTTATTCTTTGTGCATACCACTGTACTTGACACATAGAAAAGCCCCAATAAACCTTCATAAGTGAATGAATAAATAAATAAATGAGCCCACAAATATGCTAGGGCTTAGAGTAGTTAAGTGACTTTTTCAAGTCATGCTGTCAAAACCAGAGACTTGAACCCAGTTACTCTAACTTAATTCTTTTTCTAATAATAGTGATTTATTTATTTGTTTGTTCATTTATTTATTTACTTACTTAGCAGTGGACGCTTTTAAGAAATAAAATTTTATCCTGACCACTGAATCAAGGCCCTTTCAACCTTCCCACTCTGAGAACCTTACTCAGAACACTTGGGCCCAATATCTACAGAACTAGTTCATCTTTTAGGCCCCTCCCAACCCTGCACTAGCCTTAACTCCCTCGACCCCCACCTGACTGAGAATGAGGTGCAGCTTCCTGGAGCCCCACCGCAGGAGCTAAGAAGTTTTCTCTGCCCTCCTTTGTGCTGAGGCCTGAAAACTTGCCGAGAGGATTTTCTGCCCCTGAGCCCTTTGATGCCTTTCCTGTTTCCACCGACACAAATCAGATTCCCCAAAACCCCACACAAACCATAGAGCTCCTGAAAAGGCCACTGAGGATCAGGGCCCCTATGACTCCAACATGATAGAAAGAGGTTGGCATCGTTTAAAAACTCTACGGAGGGATCCATCACTCAGCAGCTGCCTTAAGTGCTAGAAATTTTCCCTGCTCCTGACTCTCGTGAAAACATGCGTAGCCGGGAATACCAAGCACACTCTGCAGAGTACAATGGCAAAGAAACTGTGAGGTGGAAGTAAAGGGCACTAAAACAGCATTCCAGTCCTCCCTCTACTTACCTGCCAGGCATGACCCCGAATGAGACACTTACTGTATCTCAGCCTCTGTTTCTGCATCTGTAAAATGATCCAGCAGGACTAGGCCATTCCAGCTCTGTTACTCTGTGTCTTCTTTATGACTTTGTGTATTATAATGGCTCCTAGGATCAGGGGTACAGTCCAATGCAAATACATACAAAAAAAAGCAAAATTAAACTTTAATATTTAATGAAATATATACATTATCCTGCTGCCAATAGCTGAATTGTAATTTTCTCCAGGATAATTTAATTTCAGATTTATTTCAATGAACTGCACTTCCCCATAGGATCCTTTTGGCCGGCGCCCTCTCACACACATAAATCAGAAACTAATTTATATTGGAGTCACAGTGCCAGACACTTGCAGGGACTGGATGGGAACTCTGTGCACATCATTTCAAGGCATAGGCAGTAACTCCTTGGGGTATCTTAATGGCATGAGGCAACAACAACAAAAAAACCTGGGTCTGAGTCTAAATGAAGGAGAAAAATTCTGGCCATTCAAGTTTTTTCCACCTGACCTTTGTTTAGGTGGAAGTGACAAGGAGGCAGACTTCCACTCAGCACAAGGAAAAAAATTTTAGCAGACAGAGCTATCCAACTATGGAAAGGGCTACTCAAGAAAAAAATGAGTTTCCCACTGCTGGAAGTATTCAGGCGCTCAGCCTTGAATGGGTAGCTGGTCTACAGCAGTGGTCCCCAAACCTGCTGTACATGAGACTCACCCAGGTAGCTCTCTGAACACTAGATGCTTGGGCTAACCTCCAGAGATTCGGTTTCACCTAGTATGGGGTTGGGCCAAAGAATCTGTAGTTTAACAGGTTCCCAGATGATTCTACTGCAGATAACCCTGTCTGCACTTCAGTTTGGGGAGAAATTGATGAGGTGACCTTTAAGAAACCTTCCAGCCCTAAAATCTTACAACCCTGAAATGCAAATGGATAGCTTCCATAAAGGAATTCCACACCACTGAGCTGAGAATGACTGCCTAGATCAAGAGCTACTCTCTCTCCAGACTGATGAGGAAATTGAGACCCAGGACAGAGAAAAGGCATTGCCAAGGTCAAACAACCAGTGAGTGCTGGAGTTATGTCCAAAACCCAGAGATACTGATAATCCCTTGAAGGAAAAACCTAGATTCTCATCCCAAGACTGAGTCCCCTCCTATATGCCAAGACTTCTGATCCTAGCTTAGGTTGAGCAAAATGCTTAGGCTACTTTTTCAAGAGGGACAGAATGCAATGGGTACCAGAGGGCATAAGGACATATCTACTTTCTTCTTTCCACAATGAGAAAACTTTGGTTCAAGTCCTGGTTCTACCACTTGTTAGTTGAATGAGCCTAGGTGAGTTACTAAAACTCTTGGTGCTACCTTTGTCAAGTAGGAAAAAAAATTCTGCCCTGGCTACCTCAGTACCTCATAGGAATTAAGAAAGTGGACCTGAAAAGAAAATCACAAATTGCAAATTACAATCTTCATGTGAAGGGCTGTGACCATTTATCCAAGTCCTATTCACCTTCAAAGTCATCTCCAGGTCATCATCTTTCTGAGGTCTTTCCTGCCTCATTCTCCAGAACTTCTCTTGCCTGGACTCCTGCTGCTTTTACCACTCTTACCCATGGTCTCACATTTTTCTTTGGTTATTTTATGTCAGCCCTTTTTGTCAGCTTATTTGGAAACCCCTTGCTGAAAATTCTGGACTCTGCCACTGTCTGTGTGATCGTGACCATGCCCCTTCCTTCCTCTAAACCTGTTTCCTGCAGAATAACCATTAAGATGAGCACCCTTGGAGTTAGACAAATCTGAACTCAAACTCTGACACACCCATTTACTAGTTATGTAGCCATGAACAAATAACCTTTCTGAGCCTCTGTTTTCTCTTCTGTAAAATGAAGGTAATAACCATACCTTCTCCTAGAGTTGCTGAGAGGATGAAATGAAATGATGTTAATAATACTCTCAGCACAGCAGTAATCCCTGTAATGTTTAGTAAATGGCAACTGCTATAATTAATAGTATAAAGTGAAGAGATTGGGCTTCAATGAGACAACATTTCCTCTAGCAATGAGATAGCAAAGCAGTGAATAAGCCACCATTTCTTTCCTACGCTTTGCAGTAGGATTCAGAAGACTTGCTCGAAAAGTATTTAACAAAGTCTGTGGACTTCCCCAGAGGTTCCTTCTGAATTCCTCAGCTGGTAATTCCCATCAATGCCTTTCAGACAAGCATTCTTGGTTCATAAGTTCAAGGCAAGGAGCTTGCTGTTCCTTGTAATTCCCAAGATGGCCTCCAAATGTTGTAGCCATAAATATATTTCAGCCACTAATTTGTGGCTGAAAGGCAGCCGATGGGACTTGGGGAAGGAATTTCAACCATATGGCAGATGATGAATTATCCTGTGTTAATGAAAGTACATTTCAGCTCAGCCTCTGGTGTTCTGTACCTGGTGCTCACTTGGGGACCAGGAAATCTGGCATAGAGATGTTAAATGGTAGCTGGGAATCCCAGGTGCTTGGGGGTGGGGTGGAGAGTAAGCAAGGATCTCCTCCACCAAAGGCAATCCATTCCAGAAGTCAGTGTTCTGGGAATGAGTCCTACCCTGTGGGTTCTTCCATGGCCATGGGGTTAAGCAGGAATCTCTCTTGATTGGCAGGTCCCCCAGTGAACGTGAGCTGCAACATTTTCATCAACAGCTTTGGTTCCATTGCTGAGACAACCATGGTGAGTAGTCAAAACACAAGCTGTTAGTTCCTGCTGGGGATATCTCTCCATGAAATATTTATCCTCTGCATTGGTCTCCATCAAGGAGGTGGGGAATCAGCTGGGTTTTTTTCAAGTCTCCAGTGGTATACCATGAGGCTTGGATGTCTTTACTGTCACATTAAATGTTTTGAGTGAATATATAACATCTGAAAATTGCCAAAGAGCTAGCAGGGTAACCTGCCAAACACCCAGGATTACAAGAACAAAATTATACAAGTCAAATTTTTAGAGTAAAAGAAAATGTGAAGACCTGTTTTTAAGTTTAACATTCAACTGCAGAATGGCAGAAGACTGCTGGTTATAGAAGCTGAAATGGGTATACTGGGTTAATTGTACATTTCCTCTACTGTTGAATATATTTAAAACTTTTCACAGTAAAAAATTTAAAATAAATCCATTACACTAGAAGAAATGCCTAGGAAAAAAATACCAAAATTGTGACAGTGATTATCTCTGAATTATAAGCTTATGAATAATTTTTATTTTCTTCCTATAGTATTTATATATTTTTCAAATGTCTGCAAGGGGTGAATATTACATTAGTAATTATGAATAAGTATAATGGTATTTTAAAACTTTTCTCAGACTTTTTTGCTTTTTGCTTTTTCAACAGAAAAGTCAATTGTACTTATGTTAAGGAAGTGATCTAGCTTGTGAAAAAAAATAATCAGGGCAGCCTAAAGTTAACTCTAACCTATCAATTTCTGGACATCCACCCACCCCTAATCTAGTTCAGGCTTCCATCGTGGCTTGCTTACGTGACTGTAAAGGGTTTTCGTTGGCTTCCAACTTGCCCCCTTCCAGTCTACTTTTTCCCATACTAGCCTTTCCAAAACACAGATCTAACCACTCCACTGCCCCGATTTAAATCCTTCCTATGGCTCCCGCATCACCCTCAGTGTTAAACCCAAATTCTTTTGCAAAGCTGAGGAGGCTCCCTGTGAATAACCCTGCTCCATCTCCTCCCTCTCCCGCTGCATACTCTAGCTGCACCGATTGCTTACAGCTCTCTAGCCAGGTTGTCCCTCACTCTCTGCTTTACAGGCTTCTGGTGATTGCTGCTAGGCCACTGCCCAGAGCACCCACTCCAGCCTCCTTTCTCTTGCCAATTCCTATTCTCCTTTAAGACTCAGCTTAGAATTATTTCCACAGAAAGCCTCCCCACTCTAACATGTACGTCATGTGTGTGAGTTCATGTGTGCCCTTCACCCAAGGCTGGGATAGGTCCCTTCTGTCCATTCCCATGACACATTTTACAATTTCCACAATAGCACTTGCCACTTACAATTACCACTGTACCAACTTACTTATGTGTCCCTCCTGTCACTATACCATAAGTTCTTTGGGGCCTGGTATCTTGTCTCATTTCCTGTGGGAACCTCAGCAGCTAGCACAGTGATTGAATAACAGATACTCAACAGTTTTTTTTAAATAAATAAACCAAATCAATTATATTGCTTATCATTTAAAACCAGTATTTGGTCCTCAGCCTTTATGGGGATTACATCCAACCTTTCGGTCCCAGACTGGCAAAAATCACTGAGTTCAAGATGAGGTGGCAAATGGTCTAGAAGCTGTCCTTTTGCAAACAGGCCTGTCTTGATATGGTCAAGAAGATCATGCCCACATTCAGAGGACAACTGGTGAAACTCCCTAAAGTAACAGGCCTCATATCTCCAAATGGAGATGGTTCCACTTGTTAGCTAGGTGCTAACAAACATGGGTGCTTTTCACTGGATATCCAGGTCAAATAAATAGCCACGTTTTTTTCACCTTTGAATGGATGTCTTACAAGCACTCTTAATGAGCCCCTCTGCTTTTCTTCCCCTCCTCCAAGATCAGAAGCATGTTGACATTTGTATTAATCATAATATGTACAGTAAATGTTGACACTTCCACTCTTTTTCCTCAATGGTAAATGGTTATCAAGCCAAGTCAGGGAGTGGACCACCTGGTTCTGTAAAGGATCTGGTTATTTGAGGACAAGTGCACATATCTGCACTCATTTCCCAATAATGACCAAACACAGACCTAATTCCTTCAAACAGATTCCTAAAAAAGAAAGATATAGCCTTACTTCCTGTGGTGACTAAAAGCCCAGCTCTGGAGTCACATACACGGAGCTCACTCTGTCTGCGAGGAGCTTATTTGCTTCACGTCTTTAAGCCTCAGTTTCTTCATCTGTAAAATCCCAATAGTAATTAACATACTGATATCATTAAGTTATTATGTGTAGTTTGTAGAGAAAAATGGTTTGGTTTGGTTTTGTTTTGTTTTGTTTTGTTTTGTTTTGTTTTGAGACAGAGTTTCACCCTGTTGCCCAGGCTGGAGTGCAGTGGTATGATCTCGGCTCACTGCAACCTCCGCCTCCTGGGTTCAAGCAATTCTTGTGCCTCAGCCTCCTGAGTAGCTGGGATTACAGACATGCACCACCAGGCGCAGCTAATTTTTGTATTTTTAATAGAGATGGAGTTTTGCCATGTCATCCAGGCTGGTCTCGAACTCCTGGCCTCATGTGATCCACCCACCTCAGCCTCCCAAAGTGTTGGGACTGCAGATGTGAGCCACCGGGATTGCAGATATGAGCCACCATTCCCAGCCTAGAAAAATGTTTATCATTGTATATGCTTTGTAAAGGCTCATGAAACATTTTTTATGATGGTGATGATGATGGAGACTCTGGACACTGCAGTCCCAACATTATCATTGATGATTTCCTGTGTAATCTTGAACAATCCTTAGACTTCTCTGAGCCTTGGTTTCTTCCTCCTCTCCTCTCCACCCCCACTCCCACAACCCTCACCCCCCATTTCCCACCCCACATCTTCTGACTGCCTTTCCAGACTTCACTTCTGCTGCATTTTGCTTTCTACAGAAACAGTGTAGCAGAGTAATTAGACACAGTCTTCAATGCCCAGAGAAAATTTGAGGCTCAGCTCTGTGATCTTGGCCAAGGTATTTTAAAGTTGGCTTTCTCATCTGTTAAAAACAGGGATGCCGGTAGCATCCACCTTATGACCTGCTGTGAGTATTAAGAGATAAAGCATGGAAAGTGCAAAGCACAGTGCCTGACACAAAGTGCACATGCAATGAGCCAGCTATTGTTACATGCCATTTATCATTTTCAGCACATTTTCACTTTCACACTGTCATGTGATTCCTTCACCAAATATGTAGTCTTACAACCACTCTGTAAAGTAGGCATGCTATGTTCCCCCTTTTACAACTGAGGAAATGGAGATCTGTACAGATCCTATCACAAAGCTACTTAGTGACTGTGCAAGGATTAAGATCCAGTTCTCATAACCTATAGATAAGTGTTTGTTCCGTGCCACACTGCTCGAACTCCAAAGAGCACAAACTAAAGAAACTGGAGGACCAGGACCTACAAAGTACATGTAAGCAACAGTCTAAGTGCATCAAAAGTGGAAACCCAACCCAATATCATGCCATGCCCAGCTCCCCTCAAGAGAAAATAGTAAGTAATGATAATGGAGATAATCAACAAAGGACCCTAGAGGAGATGGTCCCCTGGAGTAGAAATAATCTTCTGACAGGAAATGAAGGATCAGTTATGATGTGCTGCCTTGAAGGTAGACCATAAATGACACAGTTTTCTCCCTATTTATTAAAGTTAATCCAAAGTAGGGCAGAGGGTGCTATTTCCAAGCTTGCACATTTCATAATCTAGTAAGATCTCACTTAACATCACCAATAGGTTCTTACAACCTGCAACTTTCAACGAAATGACTATAACACAACCAATTTTCTCGTCAACATTATAACAAAACAACATTATTTGATAAACTGCTGTATGTCATTTCACTTAAAGTCTGTTCCCAATAACCTGTCGATGATGTTAAATGAAGGCTTATGTACTATGATTTTTTTCCATTGGCTTCTTAATTATTTGTGTGTTTAACTTACTTTATAGATGATATGGGGGAAAAGTCTCAAATCAAAAAAAAAAAAAAACTTAAGAAATTGTCTAGTCTGGCTCTCTGTTTTCTGGAGACAGAATCTGGTGGTTAGAATGGTAAGGTCACTTGAGCAAGGTCACACAGCATGAAACAGGTGTGATAGAAACACCGGTCTGACGCTGTCTGCAGTGGTCACTAGTTCCCCTCCCTTCAGCTTCTTTTCCCTCTGGATTCCACCAATCAAAACTTTTGGATGACTCTCCCATCCAAGCCTCTTTTCTTGTCACTCAAAGTATCTTTGGGAAACTGACATTAGTATGAAAACAAGAAAAACAACTTGTTCTTGAAGAACTTATTATATGCTGCTACACACCAGGCAGTGAACAGAGCACTTCTGTATCCACCACCTAATTTAGGCTTGATAACAACCCCCATAAAGTTGGAAAGGTTTTCTCCAGTTTACAGATGAGAAAGCTGAGGATCAGAAAAGTTAAGTTATTTTCCTAATATGTAGCAAGGGTAGAACTTGAACTCAATGCATGGTCTTCTAAGCCAAATGTAAATATTTAATTCCTGAATGTTTGGGACTACTCAGGCCTTCCTTGTCTCCTTTTATCACAGAGAATTAGACAAAAGGGAACTTGAGCTTGAACAGACATAGAAACTGGAGGCCAGAGAGAGGATTGCACTTGCCCATAGACACACACACACACAGCTAATTAGTGGCACGGTCAGCCCAGGCTCCCTGACTTCCAGCCTGGGCTCTGCCTCTCCAACCACACAAAGAGCTAGTGTGTACCACGGGTCCAAGGTAATATGGACATCGTCCTGGTGTCAGAAACTTTCCAGGCTGTGTTTGTTCTCCAGAAACAGCAGGAGTGCATAGCAGCTCTATAAACAGCTGGAGTCCCCAGGCCTAACTGCCTGCCTCCCAGGATCTGGCTTTATTCACCAGAGCTAACAGACCTGAGAGCAGAGAGGCAGCCAGCAAAGCAACAGGGGTCTCTATCCAGTCCTGACAAGGAGAGGGCTGAGACTGCCTGTCCTTTATCTGACCTTCTCCGGCACTCTCTCTGAGTCTGTGCAGCAAGAGGAAGGTAAAAGTTGAAACAGAAATATACAAGGGAGGCCACATACAGTGGCTCATACCTATAATCCCAGCACTTTGGGAGGCCGAGGTGGGCAGATCGCTTGAGCCCAGGAGTTCAAGACCAGCCTGAGCAAATGGTGAAACCCTGTCTCTACTAAAAAGAAAAAAAAAATTAGCCGGGCATGGTGGCACATGCTTGTAGTCCCAGCTACTCCTGGAGCAGGGGCTGAGGCAGGAAGATCACCTGAGCCTTAGGAGGTCAAGGCTGCAGTGAGCTGTGATCATGCTGCTTCACTCAAGCCTGGGCAAGGTACCAAGGGTCCAAGACAGGGTGAGGCCCTGTCTCAAAAAAAAAAAAAAAAAAAAAAGGAAAAAGGAAAAGAAAGAAAGGTACAAAGGAAAAGAGGAAAGAGGGTCCTGATCTAGAGCAACCCCTCTGGTAGTCTACAAAGAGCTAAAACTCAGATGAAAACCTCTAGCTTGTCTGGACACGTGTGCATAAGTGCATGCACTGGAGCATCTATGGATCTGTGTAGTGTGTATGTGGAGGTGTATATTGTGGGACTGTGGAATTGTGCAGTGGCATACATAGACATGTGTATATGTGATGCTAATTTGAACATGTGTAGACATGTAACTTCAAAGAGAAATGTGTATGATCATCTATAGGTATGGATATAAGTATGTGTATTTCTGTGGCTATATTTGTATATGTGGAAATCTGTACATATGAATACACATGTATCCGTCAGTTTGCATATATGTGGGAGATGTGAAAGTACTTAAGAACGAATGTGCATGGAGTGTATTATTTTCTTTGGGTATTTGTACGTGGATATTTGTGAATATATAAAAAGATATTTAAGTATGTATCTGCATTTGAGTAGGCATGTTTATGTGTGTATATGTGCATGTGCATGTGAATGTGAATGTGGGTGCATATGAATACAACTGAATAAGTAAAAGAGCATTTAAATGTATCAGTACGGGAGTATGACTATACATGTGTGCACATTAAGGGACTTATGTATTGCTGAAATTTGTGTAGAACTGTATATAAACACGAGAGAGAGAGAGTGTGTTGACATCCTTTGGGCATGAATCCCAGTATTTCCATTATTAGAACATGTGTTCCAGCCTCTCTTGCCAAGGAGCAGGCTAGCTTGGCACAAGACAGGTGCACGGTGGCCAGGACCCCTGCTGATTGATGACAGCCTACGCAACTACAGTCCACAAGTTTGGCCTTATTTGACGTTAAGGGACAATGGACAGAGACCTGAACCTGGAGTCAGGAGACCAGGGTTTGAGTTCTCACTCTGCCACCATGTAACACTTCTGAGATACAGTTCCCCCAGGTACCTGGCTCTAAGAATGGTGTATAGGATCACACAGAGTAATAGGTATGCAAGTCTTTGGTAAATGCTATAGAAATATAAAAGATTATTTACTACTAAACTAGTCAGCCAAAGCAAAGACTTTGCATTAGTCCATTTTCACACTGCTAATAAAGACATATCCAAGACCGGGCAATTTACAAAAGAAAAAGTTTAATTGGACTTACAGTTCTACATGGCTGGGGAAGCTTTACAATCATGGTGAAAGGCGAGGAAGAACAAGTCACATCTTACATGGATGGCAGCAGGCAAAGAGAGAGCTTGAGCAGGAAAACTCTCCTTTATAATAAACATCAAATCTCGTGAGACTTACTCACTGTCACAAGAACAGCTTGGGAAAGACCTGCCCCAACGATTCAATTACCTCCCACCAGGCCCCTCCCATGACACATGGAAATTCAAGATGAGATTTCAGTGGGGACACAGCCATATCATTCCGCTCCTGGCCCCTCCCAAATCTCACGTCCTCACATTTCAAAACCAACCATGCCTTCCCAACAGTCCCCCAAAGGCTTAACTCATTTCAGCATTAATTCAAAAGTTCACAGTCCAAAGTCTCATCCAAGACAAAGGAAGTCCCTTCCACCTATGAGCCTGTAAAATCAAAAGCAAGTTAGTTGGCCAGGCACAGTGGTTCATGCCTGTAATTCCAACACTTTGAGAGGCCAAGGTGGGTGGATCACTTTAGGTCAAGAGTTCAAGACCAGCCTAGCCAACATGGTGAAACCTCATCTCTACTAAAAATACAAAAATTATCCAGACATGGTGATGCGAGCCTGTAGTCCCAGCTATTTGGAGGCTGAGACAGAAGAATTGCTCGAACCCGGGAGGCAGAAGTTGCAGTGAGCCATGATGGTGCCACTGCACTCCAGCCTGGGCAACAGAGTGAGACTCTGTCTAAAAAAATAAGTAAATAAACAAAATGAAATCTGGAAAAAAAAAAAAAAAAAAGCAAGTTAGTTACTTCCTAGATACAATGGGGGTACAGGCATTGGATAAATACAGCCATTCTAAATGGGAGACATTGACCAAAACAAAGGGGCTACAGGCCCTATGAAAATCTGAAATCCAGTGGGACAGTCAAGTCTTAAAGCTCCAAAATGATCTCTTTTGACTCCACGTCTCACATCCAGGTCATGCTGATGCAAGGGGTGGGTTCCCATGGTCTTGGGCAGCTATGCCCCTGTGACTTTGCAGGGTACAGCCTCCCTCCAGGCTGCTTTCATAGGCTAGTGTTGAGTGTCTGTGGCTTCTCCAGGCTCACAGTGCAAGTTGTCAGTGGATCTACCATTCTGAGGTCTGGAGTATGGTGACCCTCTTCTCACAGCTCCACTAGGAGGTGCCAAAGTAGGGACTCTGTGTGGGGGCTTCAACCCCACATTTCCCTTCTGCACTGCCCTAGCAGAGGTTCTCCATGAGCGCCCCACACCTGCAGCAGACTTTTGCCTGGGCATCCAGGCATTTCCATACGTCTTCTGAAATCTAGGCAGAGGTTATCAAACCTCAATTCTTGACTTCCGTGCGCCCGCAGGCTCAACACCATGTGGAAGCCACCAAGGCTTGGGGCTTCCACCTTCTGAAGCAACAACCCGAGTTGTAGTTTGGCACCTTTTACTCATGGCTGGAGTCTCTGGGACACAGGGCACCAAGTCCCTAGACTGCACACAGCACAGGGACCCTGGGCCTGGCCCATGAAACAATTTTCTCCTGGGCCTTTGGGCCTGTGATGGGAGGGGCTGCTGTGAAGACCTCTGACATGCTCTGGAGACATTTTCCCCATTGTCTTGGGGATTAACATTCGGCTCCTCATTACTTATGCAGATTTCTTCAGCCGGCTTCAATTTCTCCTCAGAAAATGGGTTTTTCTTTTCTATCACATTGTCAGGCTGCAAATTTTCCAAACTTTTATGCTCGGCTTCCCTTATAAAACTGAGTGCCTTTAACAGCACCCAAGTAACCTCTTGAATGCTTTGCTGCTTAGAAATTTCTTCCACCAGAACCCTAAATCATCTCTCTGAAGTTCAAAGTTCCACAGATCTCTAGGTCAGGAGCAAAATGCTGCCAGTCTCTTTGCTAAAACATAACAAGCGTCATCTTCGCTCCAGTTCCCAACAAGTTCCTCATCTCCATCTGAGACCACCTCAGCCTAGACTTTACTGTACATATCACTATCAGCATTTTGGGCAAAGCCATTCAACAAGTCTCTAGGAAGTTCCAAACTTTCCCACATTTTCCTGTCTTCTTTTGAGTCCTCCAAACTGTTCCAACCTCTGCCTGTTATCTAATTTCACATTTTTGGGTATATTTTCAGCAGTGCCCAAAGTCACTTCCACATTTTCAAGTATCTTTTCAGCATCGCCCCACTCTACTGATACCAATGTACTGTATTAGTCCATTCTCACGCTGCTGATAAATATATGTCCGAGACTGGGCATTTACAAAAGAAAGAGCTTTATTGGACTTACAGTTCCATGTGACTGGGGAGGCCTTACAATCATGGTGGAAGGTGAAAGGCACGTCTCACATGGCAGCAGACAAGAGAAGAACTTGTGCAGGGAAACTCCTCTTTTTAAAACTATCAGATCTTGTAATACTTATTCACTATCAGGAGAACAGCATGGGAAAGACCTGCCCTCATAGTCCAATCACCTCCCAACAGGTCCCTCCCATAACACATGGGAATTCAAGATTAGATTTGGTTGGGGACACCAACACCCAAACATAAGGAAATGCCCTTCTGGGTTTTGGAGTTTTCTGTTGTTATTGTTGTTGTTGTTGTGTTTTCACTTTTGTTTTTTGCTCATTTTTATTTTTACTGGTCTCTCTTCATTCATTTGTTCTTTCCACTGCATTTATTAATTAAGGTCTTACATTTGCTAAATTTGGCATTAGGCTCTAGAGATAGAGTTCTGTTTTAGTCCTATAAGCTAGGCTTTCCTGCAGTAACAAATCTCCAAAATCTCAACATCTTTAGACAATAATGTTTCATTTATCGCTTATCTAAAGTCTGCTGCAGATCTAGGGGCTCTCCAGGGTTGCTTTTCCCCAGGTAGTAGCTCAGCATTGCATTTCCATAACAATACACAATTTCACATTTGCCACGCAAGAGAACAATACACCGAAGGGTTGAACACTGGTGTATTAATGTGTGCTACGATAACAAAGTACCACAGATTGGATGCCTTCAACAACAGAAAATTATTGTGTCACAGTTCTGGAGGCTAGAAGTTCAAGCTCAAGGTGCCACCAGAGTTGGTCTCTAATGAGGGCCCTCTTCCTGGCTTGTAGACAGCCTTCTTCTCACTGTGTCCTCACATAGCTTCTTCTCTGTGCAAGGAGAGAGAGAGAAAGATCTGGCACCTCTTTCTCTCTTTATTAGGACACAAATACTACTGAATTAGGGCCCCACCCTCATGACCTCATTTAACCTTTATCACCTCCTTAAAGACTCCATCTTCAAGTACAGTCACTCTGAGGGTTAGGGCTTCAACATATAAATTTTGGAGGGACATATTCAGTCCATAACAACTGGCAAGTAAATGTGTTCCACCTAGGAGTGAATTCTGCTTGCATTTTGCTATCCAAGGAAAGTCACATGGCACTGCCCAAAGAGAAGTATAATCCTCCCATGGCACCAGAAGTAAACAGGAACCAGACATCAGTGAGTACGAGGTCTCTGCTTTCAAGGAGTCTATTTCAAAGAAAACAAGATAATACCACAGTAGGATGGGTGAGATTACAGAGCTATGCCAGGATGCTGTGGAACACAGAGGTTAATAATAATTCTCTGTAAATTATTAATAATAATTCTCTGAATATGTGTGTACCAGGCACTGTTGTGTTGCGTGCTTTTGAGTTATTTTTCTTATTTCCTTTTTTCTAAACTGATCAGTGCCAAATTGCGTGATTTTTCTAAAGCAACAATCTAGTCATGGTACTCCCCATGTTCAAACCTTCCAGGAGAGAACAGTTTCAAGGGATGAACCAAAGGATGAAAGGGTTTCAAAAAACTGTTGTGTGTCCAATAGTGCCAAAAGAGGAAAGAAAAGTCAAATAAGAAAAGAAAGTATCATCCAGTAGTTTTGGCAGTGGGGGATAGGGGAAGGGAGGGTAAGTATATAGAATTAGGGAATGCAATTTCAGGGGCAGGCAGAAAGCAAAGGTAAGTTGAAACAAAGACAGCATGAAGATAAGTCTTTCAAAAAGCTCTACTGTGAAAAGAATGTGAGGTTTTAGTATCGGTGTTTGTCATTTAGTGAGCACTTTTCTGAAAGTCAGGTAATTGTGGTTAGTGAATTATGGGAATTATTTTATGTACAACAATCCCATTTTATAGATAAGGAAACTCAGGTTTAGAGAAGCTTGATTCACCCAAATTTTTCCAGCCAATAACTGGCTATGCCATTTATGATCCCCAGGCTGCCTGACTCCTGAGGCCCTGTTCTTGGCCTACTCCATTTGCTGAGCATAAAGAGGGGAGTGGGAAGTGGCAGAGCCAAGGGCACCAGGGCCATGTGAGGGCATGACCTCATCCTGGTCTTCTGCAGCATGGTTTGGTCATTAAGAAGCTCAGTAGGATTTGTGCAGTCCTTGTCTATGGCCATACAATCCTGAACACACCCAATCTCGTCTAATCTCTGAAGCTAAGCAGGGTCAGGCCTGGTTAGTACTTAGATGGGAGGATTTGTCCAGTCCTATAAGGACTTGTGTCACAAGAAAACCTTGGTCATCCATCATTTTGGATATTTGCAAATAAGACCTCAAGATACAAGAAAACAGCTACCACACAGGGAGATCAAAAGCCCTTTATAGCCAGGTGTGGGGGTTCATGGCTATAACTCTAGCATTTTGGGAAGCTGAGGTGAGAGGATCACTTGAAGCTAAGAGTTCAAGACCAGCCTAGGCAACAAAGTGAGACCCTATCTCTACAAAAAAATTAAAATATCAGCTGGGCATGCTGGCATGCACCTGTAGTCCCAGCTACTCAGGAGGCTGAAGAGAGAGGAGATCACTTGAGCCCAGGAGTTTAAGGATGCAGTGAGCTATGATTGTGCCACTGTACTCCAACCTGGGAAACAGAGCAAGACCCATCTTTAAAAAAAAAAAAAATCCCTTTATACCCAACCATAAATATTAACACATTGGCTAGGGAGCAGTCATTTAGTCATAAGTCAAAGTCAACCTATCCTGGGACCAGTTGATTGAATGAGGCAGACATTTTGAATCACAAAAATAAAACTTAAATCCATCTACTTTTTTCCCACTTTGCTGCTCTCAACTCCTAGTTAAAATTGGCATAATCTCTCTCCTGCTTGACCAAATGGCCTCCTAACTGGTCTCCTTCCTTCCCCTCCTCATGCCCCTTACCACTTCCCATAGTTGCTAGAAGAATCATTTTAAACCGCAAATTGGATCACAGAATTCTCCTACTTCCAATCCTGCAACAAGTTTCAAATGATCTTACCACATTCTGTTCCCTCTGCCCAGAAAGATCTTTGCATGCCTAGCTCCTTCTCACCCTTCAGGTCTCAGCTCAGACATTGCTTCAGGGGATCCTTCTCCACCTCCCTACCTAAAAATATCCCCTTCTTCCAGTTACTCTCTATCACATCACCATGTTCTATTATCCTCAGAGCAATATCTAAAATGTAAAAGTTCACTTGTTTGTTTGTTGCCTTGTTGGCTTTTTCATCCAGAGTGGGGACCTTATTTCCCTCAATCACCTCTATATTTCCAGTTCCCACCACATTGCTTAAATCACAAGAGCCAGTCAGTATTTGTGGAAGGTTCTCTAAGCACACCCCATCTGTTGCCATAAACATCATGTCCAAGTACTTTTTGCTTGTACACCTCCAGTGATGGGGAACCTACTACCTCCCAATTTTAGATTCAAGGGGTCATGCAGAGGTTTGTTACATGGATATATTGCGTAATGTTGGCATTTGGGTTTCTATTGAACCCATCACCCAAATAGTGAACATAATAACCAATAAGTAATTTATTTATTGGTAAATAAATGGTATTTATTTACCAATTATTTATTGGTATTTATTTACCAATTATATCTGATGGTAAAGGGACTGCCCATTTCATCTTTGGGCAGCTCTGAAATCTCCATTTACCCACAGCTTTAGTCCTGACCCTAGTGCCACACAGAACCAACCAACTCAACTGACAACCCTTCACATAATTGAGATCGGTTCTCCCTGTTCCTCCCCAAGCCTGGCTTCCTCAACCATTCTCTCTAATTTTCAGTCCCTTCACCACCAGGGTGCTCTCCTCAAAGTGCACCCAGTGCTTGATTTCCATCTTGAGATGAAAGGTCAAGAAATAAACCGCCTATAGGATACTATGTTTACTATTTAGTTGATGGGTTCAAAAGAAGCCCAAGCTCCAGCATTACACAATATACCCATGTAACAAGCCTGCACATGTACCCCGTGAATCTAAAATAACAATTTTTTAAAAAGAACAAGAAATAGACCCAGCCCCACAAGCAGTGTTTCGAGCAGAGCAAAGTGGGGCCATCCTTATTCTGGGTTAGTGAATTTCAAAGCATTGTTTTTAATAGCAGTCCCACCTTAGTTCATTTCTAAGGTAAATTTTTTTTTTTTTTTTTTTTTTTAGACAGAGTCTTGCTCTGTCACCCAGGCTGGAGTACAGTGGTGCAATCTCAATCTCGGCTCACTGCAACCTCCATCTCCCAAGTTCAAGCAATTCTTGTGCCTCAGCCTCCCGAGTAGCTGGGATTACAGGTGTGCGCCACCACACCTAGTTAATTTTTGTATTTTTAGTAGAGATGGGGTTTCACCATATTGGCCAGGCTGGTCTCAAACTCCTGACCTCAAGCTATCCACCCCGTCAGCCTCCCAAAGTGCTGGAATTACAGGCATGAGCCACCGAGCCTGCCTGTAAGGTAAATCTTATGTAGCACTTTAATAAGCAGATTTTTTTAAATGGGTAGTTCTGGTTGAAGTGGAGAGAGAACCAAGAATCTCATTCTCTTGACCTCTCTCTCAACCTCTGCCTCCCCCAGGAAGCCCTTGGAAAACCTTCTCTAGGCCGTAAAATCCATTTCTACTCATTCCACCTCAAAGACCTTCCCATTTCGGGAGCCATGTCACAATGTTCACTTGCAGTATGCTTATGGACAGCAGCACCATGGAAAATTTTTAAAGTGCGTTAGTAATATATGAAAACAAGCTTTTGTAATCAGTTCAATAAAAAACAAAAACAAGAACGAGAAATAAGAATGCCCCTGTAGGCCAGGCATGGTGGCTCAAGCCTGTAATCCCAGCACTTTGGGAGGTCGAGACAGGCGGATCACAAGGTCAGGAGATCGAGACCATCCTGGCTAACACGGTGAAACCCCGTCTCTACTAAAAAATACAAAAAACTAGCCGGGCGCCGTGGCGGGCGCCTGTAGTCCCAGCTACTCAGGAGGCTGAGGCAGGAGAATGGCGTGAACCCGGGAGGCGGAGCTTGCAGTGAGCTGAGATCTGGCCACTGCACTCCAACCTGGGCAACAGAGGGAGACTCCATCTCGAAAAAAAAAAAAAAAAGATTGCCAGTGTTTTGCCCTCCAATTCCCTTTGTCCTACCCTGAGTTAACCATTACAAATAAAATTTAGTGTACACCATACTAGTCCCCTTTCCTTGATTGTCCATACATTTAGGTACATATACATGTATTTGTGTAAGTAAGATTGTGCAATACAATGTGCTTTTTCCACTCCACCACAGCTTGACGCCTCTCTCCACATGGCTACATATAGATCTACTTCATTCTTTTTAACTCTCTACACAGTCCCAAATTTGGAAACATGGGAGAACAAATATATTGTTTATTAATATTACATTAAATATATGACAAAATTATGCTATGTTTCCAGGCTTTATAACCTCCTGGTAAAATTCCATGGTATGGAGACACCATCATTTCACAGTATTTAACCACTTTTCTCTTGACATGATTTTAGGTATTTTCAGCTTTACAGTATTGCAAACAATGCTACAATGAGCATTCTTGTACATAACTCTCTGTGTGCATTCCTTTAGGATATATTCCAGAAGTAGAATTCTTTAGAAAGAATATTCACTTTTTTAAAGTATTTTGCCCAATTCCTTTCCAAAAAAAAAGCTTCAATAATTTACATTCCCTACAATACTGTTTATTCCTCTTCATCCTTGCCAACCCAAGATATTATCAAGCTTTTTTATTTTCACCAAATGGGATTTTCAAAATGGTACCTCATTGTCATTTTCAATTTGCACTTCAGATTCCTAGTGAATTTGAGCATCTTTTAATATGTTGACTGGGCATTTTGAATAATATTATAGGTTTCTTTTTTTATATGCATCTCCTAAATCCATTTGGAGTTTAATTTTATATGAAGAATTTGGTGGTTACTTAACTCTATTTCTCTCTGATCGAGTTTCTATTATTCCAACACCATTTCTTAAATAGTCACTATTTTTCTACTGATTTGAAATGCTATCTTTTTCATAAACTAAATCCCCATGTATACATTTCTAGTCTCTAGTCTCAGTTTGTTGCTCCATTGTTCTGTTTATCTGTTTCTGTACCAATATCACACTGCTTTAATTTCTATGACTTATATTTCTATGTCTAGTAGAGAAAGCCCTCTGTTGTTCTTCATTTACAAGCTTTTCTTAACACTTTCAGCCCTTTCTTTCTTCCATGTGAACTTTAGAATCAGTTTATTGAGGCCTATAAAAATCGTCTCAGGGCCGGGCGCGGTGGTTCACACCTATAATCCCAGCACTTTGGGAGGCCGAGGCAGGCGGATCACGAGGTCAGGAGATCGAGACCATCCTGGCTAACATGGTGAAACCCCGTCTCTACTAAAAATAAAAAAAAATTTTTTTAATTAAAAAAAAAATTAGCCGGGCGTAGTGGCGGGCATCTGTGACAGGAGAATGCCATGAACCCGGGAGGCGGAGCTTGCAGTGAGCCGAGATTGCGCCACTGCACTCCAGCCTGGGTGACACAGCAAGACTCTGTCTCAAAACAAAAACAAAACAAAACAAAAAATCCTCTCAGGTTTTGATTAGGATTGCATTGAGTTTAAAGATTAATTTGGGAATAAAGTACATCTTTACAATATTTTATAAGTATAGTACATCTCTCCAATTATATGGGTATTCCTTGATGACTTTCAGTAAAGTTTTGGAGTTTTTTTTAATATATACAACTCACATATTTCATGTTAGGTTTATTCATAGATATTTTGTGGGGTTGGTTGCTATTATGCATGAGATCTGTTGTTGTTGCTTTTTCCATTACACTTTTGTCTCTCTACACAGCTTATGCTAGGTCCCTTTTTATCTTCTTGGGTCTGGGGGATCCAAGAGAAAGTCTATCACTCTTATCCAATTAGATATGGTGCCACACTCAACAAAGCTTTAGTAAACAAAAGACTAAGAGAGGACCAAGGAGAAAGCCCTCAGAAATGCCATTAGAGTCTATCACGAGCAGAGCACAGGGTGATGAGCAGTCTTGGTACCATCTGCTGGATGATTCTCTCCCAGTACACCAGGAGAGGCATCACAGCAGTGAACTTATGACTACCCAGAGCGTGACTCTTCATCAGATCAAATTCCAGAAGGCTGACTCATGACCATCAAACCCATGAGACTGAAGTGGGGAAATCAAACTGCCAAATTGTTCCAATTTACAGTAAGACTTTCTATTGTAATAATAAGAATGCCGTGTCTAACAGGAGTGTGCTCCCTTGCCACTATCCTAATACCAGGAAAGCCAAGCAAAAGTTGCTTTTAACATAACTGGAATTGTAGAAAAGAGAGGTAGACAGTCTTGAGGGAAATTTCATCCAGGCCAGAGAGAGTTCTAAGAAGCCATCCTTGTGTCACCACACAGAAGCCCTCCTTCTAGTGGCAAGAAAGTTGGTGTTCCCACAAATATAGTGATGGAGGATGTTAGATTACCAATTGCCAAATTCCTGCTAATTGAACTGCCCTTTCTTATGCTACAGAATGAATATCCCACATATGTTTACAAAACAGATGCAATACAACAAATAAAACAAGATGCAATACAATAAATTAGGGTTCTTCTCATTACATTACAAGCACATGCCCATCCTAAGTCATTGAGATTACACACAGGTTATTCAGATTGATGCTGGGCCTCAGATTTGAACATGCAAATCCCTCCATTGCATATTCATCTCTGTTTTTTTTTTTTTTTTTTTTTTTTTTTTTAACTGTCAGAGGGTGACCTTAATTTCCATATTTCTAAGTTTGTTAGTGGCATGTCTCAGCATTGTGCCCTGCACTGCCGACTCTATCAGCTTTCCTCTTTCCAGGTTAACATCCACCCTTCCTTCCATTTGCACCCTTTGGCAACCAGTCATAAATCTACTTCACTGCTTAATATCCCAATCCAAAATTCTTCACCTGATACTGATTATAAGGTTATTTATGCACCAACCCATCACATAGGTGGGCTCAGCGGGGGCCTGGTATTCTACGTCTACTATATTTCCTTGATCTACCCAATAGATAGTCTAAAATATGGTATTTAATATTTAATAAAAAGTTTAAATATGTTTAACATATTTAATAATTTTAATAATAAATGTTTACTTTTAAAATATTTTAAAAGTAAACATTTATGGTTTAAAATAAAGTAAATTGAACTTGGTTTAAAATTTTTTTTTAAAAGGGAAGATACAGCCTATAATTGTCAAAAGAGTGTGAAATTGGAAACCAGAAGTCCTGGATTCATATCTCTGTTTCTAGCACCTGCTAGCTATGTGATCTTGGGCAAGAAACGTAACCTCCATTTAACCTCTCTAAATTTCGGTTTCCTCTCCTGTGAAATGAGTATAATAATACCCAGTATGCTAGGTTGATGAAAAGCTTTTTGTTGTTGTTCGTTGTTTTTGTTTGTTTGTTTGTTTGTTTTTTGAGGCAGAATCTCGCTCTGTCGCCCAGGCTGGAGTGCAGTGGCATGATCTTGGCTCACTGCAACCACCACCTTCCAGGTTCAAGCAATTCTCCCGCCTCAGCTTCCCAAGTAGCTGGGATTACAGGCGCTTGCCACCATGCCTGGATAATTTTTATATTTTTAGTAGAGATGGGGTTTCGCCACATTGGCCAGGTTGGTCTCAAACTCCTGACCTTAGGTGATCCACCCACTTCGGCCTCCCAAAGTGCTGGGATTACAGGTGTGAGCCACTGCACCCAGCCAAAAAATTTAGCAAGTTCTATGCGGTGGCTCATGCCTATAATCCCAGCACTTTGGGACGCCTAAGTGGATGGATCACTTGAGGTCAGGAGTTTGAGACAAGCCTGGCCAACATGGTGAAACCGCGTCTCTACTAACAATACAAAAATTAGCCAGGCGTGGTGGTAGATGCCTATAATCCCAGCTACTCAGGAGGCTAGGGCAGGAGAACCCCTTGAACCTGCGAGGTGGAGGTTGTAGTGAGCAGAGATCCCCTCACTGCACTCCAGCCTGGGTGACAGAGCGAGACACCATCTCAAAAAAAAAAAAAAAAAGTTTTAGCAAATGTTAGACACCCAGTACACCTAATAAACAGAACTGCTATTCACATTTTTATGTAATTATTAAATGCACATTGATCTTTAGTGATCCCCTAAAGACAAATAAAGATGCTGAACTCCACTGGTCCAAACTATCTACAGTTCTTTACAACAAATGTAGCTTTGATTGTGTGATATCTAAATGAGAATGCACCAGGCAGCATGGTGACTTAGGAGAAGTTCAAGACACAAAGCATCTGGGGCCAAGCAGGCTACAGACAGGGATCTGGGCAGTCCACAAGCACTGGACTTGACTGTACAGCAGAGAGCAGATCAATTCCATGGCTTGAGGCAGAAATAAAGCACTAGCGGACTGCTAAATCTAGGGCAGAAGCTTTCTGTCCTTTGCCCTTTTCAATAGTTCCTGTTAGTTGTGGGCATCTAAAATCCCACAGGTACATCATAGCAGCGAGAGGCAGTACTGATGACACTGAGGTGTCATCAAACTGTCACTCAATGCGTATCTGGGATATCATGGGTAGTGTAGTCTACTGGTTAAATGCTTGGGCTCTGACTTTAACATCCTGGGTTCAAATCCCAGCTTTGTCACTTACTAGTTGTGCAATGTCATGAATGGAACATTAATCTCTCTGTACCTTGATTTCCCTGCAAAATGAGAATAACAATAGAACCTACATCACAGGGTTATTGTGAAGATAACACACATAAAGGTCTTCACACAGTTTCTTGCATGTGATAAAGTCTCAGTGTATTAGTATTATTTGCATTGTTATTATCAATTCTGATGACGAGTAACTAGCAGCAGGAACTTGAGCTTTTAGGGCTCCAGTTTTCACATCTGTCCAATAGGATTTCTGCATGCAGGTCCCACCTTAGTCAATTGAATTGTGGTATGCCCCTGAGAGAGTTGAGACAGAAGTCTCCAGGGTTCTTTCTAGCTGTAATATTTGATGATAAAAATAGTGATGATAAGAACGATGATTCTCTCATCTAGCTCCAATCTCCATTCCTGCTACCTTGGTTGAGAACCTTCATTACCTCCCAATTGGATTGTCACAACAGCCTTAAAACAGGTCTTTCTGTACCTGTTTTCTCCTGCTTCCAATTGTCTACAGTGGTTCCTACCATACTGATCTTCCTGAAATCAAACTGTGACATTACCCCACTGCTTAAGTCTTCAATGGTGCTAAATTGGCTACCAAATAAAATCCAAACACCTTGGTTTGGCAGTTAAAGATATCCACAGTCTCAGATTAATTCATTTTGCAGCCTTATCACAGTAGTGTAGTTAAGAACATGAACTTTATGTAATCAGACAAACCAGATTTGAACTCCAGCCCCACTATTTCCTAACTGTGTAAATCCAGACAAAGCACTTAATCTCCCTGTACCTTCTTCATCTATAAAATTAGGTTGAAAATGCCCAAGTCATAGGATCGTTTTAAAGATAAAATAAGCTGACATGTATGGCATGCTTAAGACATAATGCCTGGTGTATAATAGGGCCTCGATTAAGGGGCAATTGTTACTATTTATGCTGCTAATGGTTGAGCTAAACTGAACTGTTTGAATGCCCCTGCCTACACACCTCTGCTTGTGCTATCCCTTCTACGTGAGATTCCTTTTACCCCCAATTATACATATTTTTTTTCCAAATACTCTGAGGCTACAGCCCTAGTCCTAATGTCTTACCCTTATCTCACAGATGTGAGAAATATAGGCTTAGAGCATATCACTGGCTTTGTTCCAGGTGAAACCAGATACTGTTCACATCTCAGAACAATACTAGATCTAGAGATGCTAACTTCTGGAGGATGGAACAAACTGAAAGGGGCCACCTCAAATGCTACCTTCTCCTCAAAAGCTTTTCCAGATTTGCCCAACTTGGCTGGAAATCATCTCTAATGGCAATTTGTTAAAAATATTTATTTATTTATTTTTATTTATTTATTTTGGAGACAGGGTGCTGCTCTGTCACCCAGGCCTGAGTGCAGTGGCACAATCATGGCTCACTACAGCCTAAACCTCATGGACTCAATTGATCCTCCCACCTCAGCCTCTCAGGTAGCTGGGACTACAGTCATGCACCACCATGCCCAGCTAATTTTTTTATTTTTACTTTTTTTGTAGAGATGGAGTTTTCCACATTGCCCAGTCTTGTCTCAAACTCCTGGGCTCAAGCAATCTGCCCATTTTGGCCTCCCAAAGTGCTGGTATTATAGGCATGAGCCACCACATGCAGCCTGTTAGAACTTCTTATGACCCTCTCACTTTCAATTCTGTGTGGTAGATATTTGTGTCCATGCCTTATCTTGCTTGCTAGATAAACTGAGTTCTTTAAGTACAGAAATGAAGACCCTGTGCCTCCATCCTCACTGTACTCCCAATCAGCCTCATAAACGTTAATAGAGTTGGATTGAGTTTAGAGTTGAGATAACCCCTTGGGAACTGGAATGATGAGACTTTAAAAGGTATAAGAATCTGGTTCTTTTGTGTACCTCTTGATGCAATGTCTCTTGGTTCTGACTGCAATGGGCCCACCTCTTGCATTCCACATACCCTTGCCACCAACACTCTTGCATAAGCTCTTAGCTCTATCCCACTAAAACACTTCATGCTTCCTACTTCACCACCATACTGAGTTTAGAGGAGTTTATTAGGAAAGGTTAGAATCTGAAATGAGGCACAGTGTGGGTAGAGGTGGGGGACAGATCCAACTTCAGATGGCACATAGGAAGCCCTCAATAAATGTCTGTGGAATGAATGAATGAATAAATGAATGAGTTAATGCTCTACCTTAGTCTCATAAGCAGGGCAGCTAGTTGCCCAGTTGCCAGAAATTAGATCATCAAGGAATCAGAGAGGCAGGATGGGTGAGTTGATGCTGAACACTGTTGAACCAGAGCTCTGGTTCAACAGAACCAGAAGGAGAAACCCCTTCTTCTTCAGGTTTGTGAGCTACCCTTGAGAGTTTGAGACCAAGAAACCAGCTCCCAGAGGTGGAACCTCAGGTTCTAGGGTAGAGAATTCAATTGCTGCTCCTCCAGTCCCTGAACTTGAACATGGCCCCCAGCATGTCGAACACCAACCCACATATGTATAGCTATGGCCAAATAAGCAAAACAGCCTTTAGCTTTCGGCCTATTACACCAATTACATTGATCTTTTCTGAACTGCATTTCTCACTGCTGTTTGCCAATTTAAGGGAGGAAATCAATGGCAGCAACTTGTTTGGGTAGCAGCTGCTAGGGCAGGCGCTGCCAGTAGGAGTCAAGCTGCCTGAGGACACCAAGATACATTCTCTGTCTCCTGCTCAAACTTTTCATTAGTCATTTCATAATGAGAGACTCATTATGAAATACAAAGAGATGGGTTTTATTTTGTTTTTCTCCTTTTAGATGATGTACGTTTATATTTTTTAAATGTCAACTTGCATTGCTTCTGAAATAACAGTTAAAACATTTTTAAATATTAGTAATAAAATGCAAATGTAATAATGTTCATCTTTACTTAAAATTCTTCAAACTCTCCACATTATTATCAGGAAAAAGTTCAAATTTCTCAGTACAGCTTGCAAGACCGTGCGTGCGTCCTTCTACTCCTCTATTCATTCACTTGCTCTTCTTTCCAAAGTGCCCCACTCTTGCTTCGCCTCTAGGCCTTCACATATGCACTTCCAGCTGCCCAAAAATGCTTTTCCTCTTTGGCTCAACCATATTAGTCTCACCTTAAATATCACTTCTACCTGGAGACTTCCCTGATCAGCACCCCCAAGTCCAGGTGGGAACCTGTCTTCTATATTCCCCAGCACCCTGCGCTTAACCCCTATCACAGCCCTTATCTCAGTGTGGTGCAAACGTTACACTGGAGGCTCTGGAGCTGAATAAATATATCTTTCTTGTCCTCAGTGGATTCCTCAGTGCCTAGAATAATATCTGGCACTTAAGAGAGTTCAGTTAAATGTTGTTGGAAAAAATAAAACTAACCACAATTAGCTGTTAGATTTGGAAAAGTTCTTAGAGACCATCTAGCCTAACTTCTTTTAACAGTAAGGCTCAGAGAAGCAGAGTCAAGTTCTAATTCCAGATTCTTTACTGAATTGCTGTGCAATCTTAGGAAATACCTTTCCCCTCTGGGTCTCAGTCTTTCCAGATATAAAATAAGAAAAGCACATTCTGTTCCAGCTTTTTCTGACTTTGTCTCCTCTTCCTTCTCATAGGTACTAGGTAGCTCATAGATGCACTGACTGGGTGACTAGGTGAGATGGTGCAGGAAAATATAAGGTCTGGTTCATCCGCTCAAATTGCTCCCAATCAAGTTGAGGACATAAGACATACACAGTGAAGAAGTGCTCAATTAAACGTTCCAGGTGATTCGGTCTTGCTAGGAGATCAAAAAAGAAGAGGTCAGGGAAGCCTGGGGCATCAAGGCTCCTGCAAGAGATAAGCCTTAAGCTGAGAAGGCAGAATTTGCCTGAGCAATGAGGCTGACAGAGAGTGTCCCTCACACAGGGTTGGCTGTCCACACCATGTGACATAAATCACAAGTGCTCACTAGAGGCTCAGGGTGATGCTGATTCCAGTCCTAGCTCTGCCACTAACTGGCCCTGTGCCTTGGACACATTTCTCAGACCTGTTTTCTTGCCCTCACTATGGGAATCTGAATGTCTAGCTTGCAGGGGTTTTGTGAGGATTAAATGTATGTGACAGTATCTAGAACGGTGCCTGCTGCCTAACAGACCATTTTAAGAAATGCCACTTTCTTTTCTTCCTGCTAGCCACATAAATGGACTTGACATGTCACTGGCAAGAACATCAAGAGTACAGCTGGGGCCTGGGGACTGAAGGCTTTTTCTGCCCAACCATTCATAGTCTGTTCACTCTGATGTGACTTGCCCAGTGCCTCATCATAACACACACACACATACACATACACACACACACTTCATGCAAAATCCAAGGGAGAAGGAGAAGGAGAGACTATTTCCAATCCCCTGATCAGATGGAACCAGATTGGGAGCTGTCCATTACCATCATCAGGACAAACAGCTAACACTCAGGCCGGGCCTGGAGTTCTCCCACCACCATGGGACTTACAAGATGTGAGATTATGAGGCCAAATGTCACTTTCTATGGGGCTGGAGAGAGAGGCTGAAATTAAATTATAGAACAATCCTATAAAATACCTTAGAACATTTTATGAAGCTATTGATATTTCTATAGGCAAACAGACCAAGTCATGCATGGTAGGAGGAATTGAGCAGGGGTAAGGGTGAGAGTGGGGAGGAAGCTTGTTTGTTTTAGTTTATCCCTGCTGATAACCGATCAAGACTGATGAGGATTTACAAGCAGCATTTCAAAAGAAAATATTGCATGACCTCGTTTATCCAGCACCCTCAGGGAAAAAGCAATAGCAGGTCCTCATGTGTGGAGATTATTCCTTGGAGGAAAGCATTTAAAGCTGGACTTGAACTGAGGATATTAATCATTTGGGGAACTATAGACCCTTTGGGAGATTCAACACAGAGAGCTATGCCCTTCCTGCTTGGGAAACACAAATATACCCTAAACTCTACTTGTAGTGTCATGCTATTCATGAACTCCAGGTTTACAATGTCTCTGTAACAAAATTTAAAACTTTCTTTTTCTGTTTTTGTTTGTTTGTTTGTTTGAGACAGGGTCTCACTCTGTCACCTAGGCTGGAGTGCAGTGGCATGATCATGGTTCACTGCAGCCTGGACCTCCCTGGGTTCAGGTGATCCTCCGACCTCAGCCTCCTGAGTAACTGGGACTACAGGCTACTGTATAGGCCATCACATGTGCCACCACACCCGGCTACCGTTTGTATTTTCTGGTAGAAACAAGGTCTCATCATGTTGGCCAGGCTGGTCTCAAACTCCTGGGCTCAAGCAATCCTCCCAACTTGGCCTCCCAAAGTGCTGGGATTACAGGCATAAGCCATCGTTCCTGACTGAAAACTTTCTTAATGGAAATAGTTCTTAACTGCATGACCCAGTTTTCTGCTATTGAGATCTACCCATACCATAACAGCTCCTCACATTGTGAATAGAAACTGAATGGACTCTTTCACTTCCTCTAGAAACAGCTGAGGCAATTGAGCAAACTCTTAGCTAGGAGTCAGAACACTTGGGTTCTAGAATCAGCTCTGGACCTGCATTTTCAGAGTGACAATGAGCCAGTCTCAATTCTCCCTGGACTTTAGTTTCTTTATCTGGAAAAAAAAAAAAAAAAGGTGGGAGGTGGGGATGGAGTTTTGACTAGGACAGCCATTCCTAACCTATATTCTATAGAAGATACTCATCATGCACAAACATAAGAATTCCATGGCCAAAATAAACCATATTCTATTCCCTTCTTGAGATGCACACAACTCATCAACATATTAAGGTCTCTGAGAAGTCCTGCAATAAAGAAACCTGTTGTATTTCATCTGGTCTAACATTTCCCTAATTGATTTGACTCATGAATTTCCTTTCAGTGGAATAACTACACTGCAGTCCCATCAGAGAAATATTAACTAAGCACTGAGTTTAGAAGCTAGTAAGATGTGACTCTATGACATCTATTAAACCTTTCCAAACAAATCAACATATGTCACAGTAAGTTATAGAAGGCTGGGATTAAAACAGGATGGGATGAACCCTAGGACCAGCAGGAACAATACAGAATTCTTCTGCTCATCCCTCCTTCACTTCTTGAGAATTAATTATTCTCTTTAGGCAGAATAGTTTGAATGCTCAGACATCAGCTTTGATTATATCCTTTCATTCCTTCAATTTGTCTAGACCAATGACTCTCAAATCTTGGTGTGCCTAAGAAGTACTGTACTATTGGGGTTGAGGGGAAAAGGGGGACTTCAATTTATATGCAATGTATTTTTTCTCTTATTTAAAAAAAATGAAGCAAACATGAAAAAATATTGACAGGATGATGAAAACAAGTGTTTATTACATCCGTCTTTGAACTTTTCTTTAGTTTTATTTTTTTCAAAATAAAGAATAACATTTACATAATCTCATTTCGGGGTTGAATATACCTCATGGGGAATTTAGAGGATTTTCAGGGGTAATTATGACTCCCATGGTTTTTGCCTGATACACACCTTTTATGTCTCACCCCCATATAAGATGCAACCACACTTAATAACATCCTCCAGAAAAGGTTTTACTAACCAGAAATACCCAGGTCCTCCAAAAGTTGATGTCCTTGGGCCTGACACTGCCTTCACCTTGTTGTTTCCTGGCTGTAGGACTATAGGGTCAACATCTTCCTGCGTCAGAAATGGAACGACCCCCGCCTGGCCTATAATGAATACCCTGACGACTCTCTGGACCTGGACCCATCCATGCTGGACTCCATCTGGAAACCTGACCTGTTCTTTGCCAACGAGAAGGGGGCCCACTTCCATGAGATCACCACAGACAACAAATTGCTAAGGATCTCCCGGAATGGGAATGTCCTCTACAGCATCAGGTGAGTTCTGACCAGGTTCACCCACTCCCTCTTCAGAATGTGCCTTACCCCACTACCTTCTGGGCACAGACCTTAAAAGAGGGGCCTAAACAGAGGTGAACAGGCCCTGGTAACCCAACACCTTTGCAGAATAGACAGACCCAGCTCTGTAACTTATACTCAGCAAGTAATAATAAAATACAACGGGATATTTTATTCTAGGAGCCAATGATTTATTATAACCAAGGAGACCAAGAAAGGCATCCTAGAGAAGGTGGGGTTTAAGTTACCCAGCATTTCAATCAAACAAGATAGGAAAGAGTATTCAATCATGATTACCAATAGCAAGAGCTAAGCCTAGAAAATCACAGCAACTTCAAAGTAAATGAGCCTGCCAGTTGGATGGTGTTGCTCACGTTCAAGGCCAGGGCTACTCCATCCCTTCTACAAAATCTATCCCCCAAACTTTGCACTGGGTCTAGGAGTTTAGATTTCCTTCTCCAGATGTGGAGTATCCTTGAGATATTGGTTAGGGGCAAAGCCTTCAGAGTCTGCTGCCACCCCTCTGCACCAAGTCCCTGATCTCCTCTCCTAAGGCATAAGGAAAATGACCAATGTCAAAGAGGTGAAAAAAAAATGACCTTACACATGTAATAATAACAGTTACCATTCATGAGAATTCACTAACTATGCTGGGTACTTTTCATGTGTTATATCTAGCCCTCCTAATAACCCCATGAACCAGGTTTTACTATGCCCATTTTGCAGATTAGACAAATGAGAATCAGAAAAATGTAAGTAACCTGCCAAAGTTTCCAGTTTGTTAGTAGCAGAGCCTAGATTCTAATCTGTATTAGTGTGAATCTGATGCCCTCTCAAAGTCCTACAGCAGTGCATGGCATTCAATAGGCACTCAAATATTTGATCAATATATGAATATGTTTTTATTTCAAAGAACTTAAAAGGGCACTGGTCCTAAATGTCTCCCCCTCCTGCTCCAGTCCTTCGGGGAAACACATTTTCTTTCCTTTGAGTGATGAACCTTAACTGTCCCAGCCTGTGGGAAAGGCTGTATAGATCCTAACCCTCAGGTTTGACCGAACTCGGTCTCTCCCAGGAGCAGGTTGGGTAGGGGAGGAAGCTTAGGAACTTCACCATCAAGAGAAGGCTTGGAGGAACCCACTGCTCATGTGGCCTTCCTCACTCAGGAGCCCACCTTCCCATCTCCCCAAGTAAACATCCAGACTGGAGGAGTGACAGGCTTAGGAAATGGCCACCCAGGTCCGGCTGGCTAGGGGGATGGTAAGGTCAGCCTGCTTGGATTTTGCTGCTGCCAAGCTAGTTTCCTATCTCTAGGAAGCTAAGTCATGGTACAGCATGATAGAAGGACAAATCAGCAGAAAGTGATGTTTCCAAGGTCATTCGACTTCAGGAAATTAACCCAATGTGACAGCTGCCCCACTTTGGAGCTTTTATCTGCAGAAATTCAACTGCATTCACTTTCTCTTCACTGTCTCCCTCCTTCCACTCCCTTCTTTTCCCTCTTCTTCCTCTCCCTCTCCCTTCCATTTTCCCCACTTGCTTCAACCTTATGCTTAAAGGGGCCCAGATCCAGAGCTGTGGGTGTGAGCTGGAGGAAGAAAGTTCACAAAGGGCTATGTACCTCATCACATGTAGCCAAAGTGCCAGTTCATTTCCACTAGAACACCACCAATTATGTGTCTTAGGGTATTGGGGTTGGCTTTTCAGGAGAGCAGTGCTGCCAGCAAACACGTAAGTCAACCCCACCCTGGACTCAGAATCCAAAGGTCAGGACACATGGTTTTGAGTCCTGGCTGATGTATCAGCTTGCTGTGTGACCTCGGATGACTCTCAGCCTATCCCTTTCTGTACCCTGGGTTTCTCACCTGTCACATGAGGGAGTTGGCTTGATGATCTAAGGCTCTTTGGGCTCTGAAAGCCTTTCTTCTCTGTCCCCTGCAGCAGGGACTCAGATGTTGGAAAAGCCTTTCAAGCTGGAGTCTTGTATCTCAGCTTGAGCTGCAGTCCTCGAATTCTGTTAAGGGGACTCCCTCTGGTTCTGAGTCTGTGGCCTCTGTAAGGGTTGAACAACCAAAATAAACAGCTAGCCCAGAATCCTGAGGAGCCCACCCCTTTCCAGTCGACCCCAGCATGAGCCTACTGATGTGAGTCAACTGTGTTTGGACACCCAGAAGGCAGAGGGCCTCTTTGAAATAACCTTTGATGAGCCCTGTGTGTGAAGAAGGTAGCCAAGAACCACTTGCAACACCTGCTGCAGATGCACATGGGTGCTGCTCAACTTAAAATTTGAGCTCTGTCCCTACTTGAGGGCTATGCAGAAGAGTATGGAATGGGGGCAGCCCCTGGCCTCCAGCCAACTTGCTAAAGACAGGTCTCCAGAGGCCAGATAGACTCCAAAAACACCCAGAAGTTCCCTGACTCTGTGTCACTTTAGGCAACCTACTTTTACCTCTCTAAGCCTCCATTTTTCAATCAGTAACTTGGAAATACACACATACTTATTTAATATACACAAGTTATCCACACTCGCCACCACCCAAAGGTGCTGCATCCCAGTAGCCATCGGGGCTTTGTCTAGGCTTGGCAAAGTTGGCTGGGAGACCAGATGGCCACCAGGTCCCAGAGGTGGGGTGGGAAAAGAGGTTTGTCACTACTTCAGGCCTGGGCCCAGCTGGTGGGAGCCACAGCAAGGGCTGTGGGAGCCTGGAGGACAGAGCCTGCCGCCAGGCCCGAGCCCCCAGCTCATCTGCACCTCCAAGGTCAGAGGGCCTGCAGGTCCCCAAAGCATCTGGCTGCACTCTGCTTCCCAGCCTGCTTCTTGCCAGAACTCCTTGTGGATTTTTTATCCTTCAGTTTTGCTAAATTCTCTAATTTGCATTAACAGTTTGTATGTGTGTGTGTGTGTAATTTTCAGGGCTTTCTATATATATAAATCTTGTCACGGCCAGGCACAGTGGCTCACGCCTGTAATCCCAGCACTTTTGGAGTCTGATGTGGGAGGATTGCTTGAGCCTGGGAGTTCGAGACTAACCTGGGCAACATGGCGAGACCCCTGTCTCTACAAAAAAAATTTTTAAAAATTAGCAGGCGTGGTGGCACGTGCCTATGGTCGCATCTACTCTAGAGGCTGAGGCAGGAGAATTGCTTGAGCCTAGAAAGTTGAGGCTGTAGTGAGCCATTATTGCACCATTGCACTCCAGCCTGGGCCACAAAGGGAGATCTCATCTCTCAAAAACAAATAAACAAACAAAAAACACAAGTTCCCTGACCTTCTTTCCCTACCCTGGACAACTGATTTCCTAACAATAACTACAATAGAGGCACAGCCTCCCTGATGTGTGGATCCTGCATCATTCAACTCCCTTCTCTTTCCAGAATCACCCTGACACTGGCCTGCCCCATGGACTTGAAGAATTTCCCCATGGATGTCCAGACATGTATCATGCAACTGGAAAGCTGTGAGTCTCTTGCATGAGTCCTCTAGAAAGAACCAGGCTCCCTTTTACCCATGGGACAGGTAGAAATTCCCACATAGCTGGTCCTAACCACTAGAGCCCAGGATTACTGTAATAACTCAAAATATTCCATGAAGGACTTTGCTTTTAGAAAATGCATTAGAGATATAACTCCCCTTACATTGCCTGAGGACCATGTTTTGGAGCCAGCAGCATTCTCCAAAGGGTCATTGTCCCATGTCTATGGTTAATGTGAATGGAGGAGAAATGACTTGAATGAGTCATGGTCCTTGAACCCACAAGATGTTCACTCCAGCAGGGGAAGTAAACAACTGACTGCACAAATAACTCTAATAAAGGGTGGCAAGTGATTGGTGTGTTGTTAGAAGTACAAAGCACTGTGGCCTCATGGCAGAAAGAGTGCTTCCTTCTGATGGAGAAAGAGAGAGGGTATTGGAGTAGACTTTATGGAGGACCGGGATTTTAACAGATTGGAAAGCTGACTCCTGTGATTGCAAACAGAGAAACCAATCTGACTAACTTAAAAATACAGAAACCAAGGCAGAGCACTTAGGCAACAGGAACTAATGGACCATTTCCTTGGAGTTCTACCCGTGAAGGGAATCAGCACAAACCAATCCTGAACCTCCTGTTATTTCACTCAATAGTTGCTGAAGTGCTGGGGCACAGTCTGGCCTAGCTTGAGTCACCATTTCACACTTTTCTACCCTCTACCCCAGCCAGTGGTTAGTACCACCAAGACAGCATGCAATAGAGTTGTTCCACAGAGGAATATCTGCTGTGAGCAAAAGAGGAGGCTGACAAGGATGGTGTGCAGGTGAAAAGAGCAGATGTCAACAGCATTTCACCATGGGAGTAAGAGGGGGAACAACAGGACAAGCTAATGCAGAAGGTTGGGAAGAGAGGTGGAAGGGCTCTGATGTAGATATAAATAATTAACCTGTTTTTTACCTCTTTTGAGAGGAAAATAAAAAGCAGCCTGGTCTCACAAGTTCCATCAAGTGTCTGATGTTTCTCTCAGTCTCTAACCCTAACCAACCCTGACATGCTTCAAACAAGTGCTTCTGAGTGGTGACTGCTCCTTCTTCTGATCCCATCCCAGTTGGATATACCATGAATGACCTCATCTTTGAGTGGCAGGAACAGGGAGCCGTGCAGGTGGCAGATGGACTAACTCTGCCCCAGTTTATCTTGAAGGAAGAGAAGGACTTGAGATACTGCACCAAGCACTACAACACAGGTAGGTACAAGGGCCATCCTCCTCAGATCCCACCCCCCAACCAGGACCAGAGGTCATTTCAAACACATTCAATCAATGATTCAACAGATCTTATAAAGTACCCATGATGGGCACAGCTCTATTTATTACTTACTGGTTAAAAGAATAGGTTTTGAAACAAAAAAGTGGCTCTGACATTTTCTTCCTATGAGACCTGGAGTGAGTGACTTAAGCTTGGGCCCTACCTAATTACCAGGGAAGCTGGTAAATACAGTCATTATTCCAGGTAGCAGAATGGATCCTATTTCTAAGGCAGAAGTGAAGAACTGATATTGGGAAGACACCTAGTAGTCTCTGTCACAGATGAACTGGCATTTCCAATAGAGCAAAAGTAGAGAGAATGTTCACAATAGACCTCAGCAAGAGGGAGCTGAGAGGTGTCACTGAAGGTTAGTAAATAGTTAGAAAGGGTTCACTAGCCTGTGAGCTATGAGAGGGCAGAGAAGCCACGATGGTGTAGCTCAGCTCTCTGTCTCCCATGCCTTTGTCAGAAGATTGAATATCTGGATGACTGACTGGGGCCAGATCAAGACTGGCTTTGCGTGTCCTGTCTCAGGCTGAGAACAAGCTCGTAAAAGCATGGGAGAAGAAAATCAGTCAGTTGGTATAGCAGCTGAAAGGATGAGTAGGAAGCTGGGGTCTGAACCCAGAAGCACACAGTAGAGAGGCATGGCAGGCCAGCAAGAGGAGGAGGTGAAAGAGAGGGATTGAGAGAAACCATCATAGGCTCTGGTATAATTAGAAAGCCCAGTGAAGGTACAGGCAGCCTGGGCCGCAGTCTGTCTTGGGCAGCTGCCTCTTTCTGAGTCACCTCAGAGATGTTTCAGAACCTCCAAAGATACTCTCTTCATCCCTTGAGCCATAATGGCATTCCCATAGCAGCCATGAAAGCAATGACTCCCAAGTCAAATCACCACAACTGACCCTCACATACCAAGTCTTTTATTCTTCATGCAGCATTTTCTTTTCTTTTTTCTTTTTAGCTTTCTTAAGGTATAACTGACCAATAACAATTGTATATATGGAAGATATGCAATGTGATGTTCTGATATAAATATGCATTGTGAAATAATTACCACACTCAAGCTAAGTAACATATCCATCAACTCACACACTTCTCATTGTGTGTGCATGTGTGTGTGTGTGTCTAGTAAGAACACTTAAGACCTACCCTCTTAAAGACCTAAATTTAAGATTAAGCTAAAATGATAAAACTTCTAGAAAGACATGAGGACAAATCTTCCTAATCTTAGATTTGGCAATAGATTCTTAGATATAACATCAAAAACACAAGCAATAATGAAAGAACAATAGATAGATTTGACTTCATAAATATTAAAAGTGCATCAAAGGACACTATCAAGATAGTGGAGATAAAGAACCCACAGAATGGCAGAAAATATTTGCAAATCATAAATCTGATAGGGGTCAAATATTCAAAATCTATTTTAAAACTCTTAAAATGTGAGGAAAAAAAAAAAAAAAGGCCAGGCATGATGGCTCATGCCTGTAATCCCAGGACTTTGGGAGGCCAAGGCGGGGGGATCACTTGAGGCCAGGAGTTTGAGACCAGCCTGATTAGCACGGTAAAACCCTGTCTCTACTAAAAATACAAAAAAAAAAAAAAAAATTTGTTGGGCATGGTGGCACATACCTGTAATCCTAACTACTCTGGAGGCTGAGACAGGATCCTGATCCCTTGAACCCAGGAGACGGAGGCTGCAGTGAGCTGATATCGTGCCACTGCACTCCAGCCTGAGTGACAGAGTGAGACTCTATCTCAAAAAAGAAAAAGAAAAAAAAAGTAAAAAGGAGATCTACCCTCTTAGCAAATTTCAAGCACACAGGAGACCACTGTTAATTCTAGTCACATTGCTGTACATTAGATCCCCAGAACTTATTCATCTTGCATAAATGAAATTCTGTACCCTTTGGCCAACATCTCCCAATTTCCCCCATCCCTTAGCCTCTAGCAACCACCATTCTACTTTTGGCTTCTATAAGTGTGACTATTTTAGATTCCACATATAAGTGAGATCACACAATATATGTCTTTCTGTGTCTGGCTTATTTCACTTAATATAAAAATGTCCTCCAGCTTCATCTACATTGTCACAAATGGCAGAATTTCCTTCTTTTTTAAGGCTGGATAATGTTTCATTTTCTTTATCTATTCATCCATTGAGAAATATATCATGGTCCAGCAATCCCACTTCTAGATACATAGCCAAAGAAAATAAAACCAGTATCTCAAAGGCATATCTGCACTCCCATGTTCACTGCAGTAATATTCACAATAGCCAAGATATGGAAACAACCTAAATGTACACAGCATATTCTCATTCATTTGACTTGCTCTTCACCATTTTCATTTAAGTGAGAGCTGAACTCCATGCTAGACCCTATGGATGCAAGAAGAAAAGACTGACAAGGCTCTGCCTATAGCTTATAGTCCAGGGAACTCCAGGAAATTCCCTATTGTGCTTCAGTAGATAGGAACTAAGGCCCTACCATAAGACTGGCCCCATCCCAGTTCCAGGGATACATAGACAGGGAGGAGACAAGCTGCCTAGTCTAGTGCAGAAGACAGAGAGAGAGACTGACTTGCCCCCTCACTCACTGTATTATGTCTTGAAGGCTCTGATGATCATGTGAACAGGGCTCAAGGAACACAGAAAAAGAGCAGCATTCTGCCTGGGAGAATCTTCACATTTACACTGCCATGGAGGAGAAGGAAGATTTCTTTAGCTGGTTGTGGGAAGGAATAAGGGCATTCTGGGCAAAGGGATGAGCAAGATCAAAAGCTCAGAAACATGAAAGTTCAGGGAATGCTCAAGGCAAGGGGTGGCATGTAGGGAGTCATGATTAGGGTGAAGAAAGATGGGGAAGGGGATAGAAAGACTGGTTAGAGCTTGATTATAAAGGGCAGGCTAAAGAGTTTGAACTTTTTCCTGTAGGTAATGGGAACTGCCTTGTATGAGGAAAGAAGGATGAGACCAAAGGTTTTATAAGAGGAAATAACAGGATCAAGTCATGTTTTGGGAAGATAACTGGCAGAAAGGTAGAGAAAGTGCCACTTAGTCAGGCCCATTCTTAGCAACAAAATACTGATGATGATGATGATGATGATGATGATGATGATGATGATGGTGGTGATGATGGCAATTGACCATCCTGAACATTTACAATGTATGAGGACTGTGCTAAGTTTTTCATAGGCATCATCTCATTTTATCCTCACATTAATCATATAAGTAACTATATGATGGAGGTATTATTATTATTATCCCCAGTTTACTATACATGAGGAAACATACACAGAACAATTCAAATACTTGTCTAAGGACACGGGTAGTATGAGACTGAACCAGGACTCCAGTCGAGGCTGTTCTAACCCTAGAGCCTTTTGTCCTATTCACCAGGCTACACTGCCTTCTCACTGCAATTTCTTGCAGGTAAATTCACCTGCATTGAGGCCCGGTTCCACCTGGAGCGGCAGATGGGTTACTACCTGATTCAGATGTATATTCCCAGTCTGCTCATTGTCATCCTCTCATGGATCTCCTTCTGGATCAACATGGATGCTGCACCTGCTCGTGTGGGCCTAGGCATCACCACGGTGCTCACCATGACCACCCAGAGCTCTGGCTCTCGAGCATCTCTGCCCAAGGTAAGTCCCATTGCCCAAGAGCACAGAGCACCTGGACAAATAAGGACAGCATCTACTTCCTTGTTCTGCCTAAAACATGGGAAGCAAAGGAATTATTCACTACTTATTTATCTACTATACTTTGCAAGATCCTGCAGATCTTTGCAGGTTCTACACTTTTCTGATCCATCAAACTTTCCACCAGACTCAACATTATGTTCAATACGAGTTGCCAGACATCACATTCTGCTCCACTGTCTACCAACACCAGACACACATTCTGCTTCATTTACTGTTAACACTCAACTTCACATTCTCCTCCATTCACTTTCAGAGCTAAGTACAACATTCTGCTCTTTTCACCATTAATAGTAAATACTGTGTGTCAGGGATCTCCAACACTAATCCCATATCTAGAGATGTGATAGAAAGATTCACAGGACTCAGCATAAAGTTGTATTCGCAGCTAAGATTTATTTATTTTTTAATTTTTTGAATAAAAAAAGGCCTTTATATTCCACCCTTTGAGTTGGGACAACTGGGAGATGGGGAAGAGTTGGAGTGGGATGAAGAACTAGGAGGGCCTCAATGGCTGGAGGCCTAGTCCACTTAGTTTTTGTACTGGAAGAGCTCACTGCCAGTTTCATTGGGAAGACACATGTGGATGAGGGCTTCTGTCACCGAAAAGGGTTCGCAGTTGGTAGAGTGGTGACGGTCTTCAAAGTAACCCTTCTTCTGCTGGTCAACAGTCCAGGGAATGCATATGTTGGCACTACAATTGGCTACACCAGCAGAAAAGTTGTTGATGTTGGAGGTTTCATGGAATCCAGCTAGGTGCTGGGCTTTGTCCAGGCCTCCCTTGGGATCATAGGTGCGGATGTGGTACTGGTGCCACTTGCTTAGTTTCTCAATGGCCTCCTCAATGTACTTCAGACCATTCTCCTCCCACATGGCCTTGGTGCTAAAGTTGGTATGGCAGCCTGTACCCTTCCAGTTCCCAGGAATGGGCTTAGGATCAAAGGTTGCTATCACTCCAAAGTCTTCACATACATGATGCAAAATGAAACAGGCCACTCAGAAATGATCTCCCATGCTGATTCCTTCACAGCATCTGATTTGAAATTCCCACTGGGCAGGTATGACCTCAGCATTAGTCCCCGCCATCTTGACTCCAGCATACAAGCAGGCCTGGTAATGGGCCTCCACAATGTCCATACCATAGGCTTTGTCTGCTCCCACACTGCAGTAATATGGACCTGGGGTCCTGGGAAGCCATTGGAAGGCCAACCAAAGGGGTGCCCATCTGTCCCCATGAGGGGATATTCCTGGTCCATGCCAAACCAGGGGAGCTGGTTGCTCACCATGTCCGTTATCCACTTACAGGTGCACCTCAAATTGGTCTCTGCAGCCTTTCGCTTGTACTTGAAAACTTCACAGAACACCAGCTTGTAGGGTCTTTACTGAAGGTATCCCAAAAACATGGCAGCAAGCACGAAATGCATGTCACTGTTGGCGCCTTCAGACTGTAAAATACTAGAGCCATCAAAATGCCAGGCCAGGCATGGTGGCTCATGCCTGTAATCCCAGCACTTTGGGAGGCCGAGGCAGGTGGATCACCTGAGGTCAGGAGTTTGAGACCAGCCTGGCCAACATAGTAAAACCCCGTCTCTACTAAAAATACAAAAAATTAGCTGGGGGTAGTCGCACACACCTGTAACCTAGCTACTTGGGAGGCTGAGGCGGGAGAATCGCTTGAACCTGAGAGGCCGAGGTTGCAGCGAGCTGAAATCGTGCCATTGCACTCCAGCCTGGGCAACAAGAGTGAAAACTCTGTCAGAAAGAAAAGAAAGAGAGAAACAAAGAAAGAAGGAAAAGAAAGAAAGAGGAGGGAAGAAAGAAAGGAAGGAAGGAAGGAAGGAAGGAAGGAAGGAAGGAAGGAAGGAAGGAAGGAAGGAAGGAAGGAAGGAAGGAGAAAGGAAGGAAGGGAAGGAAGGAAGAGAGAGAGAGAAAGAGAAGGAAGGAAGGAAGGAAGGAAGGAAGGAAGGAAGGAAGGAAGGAAGGAAGGAAGGAAGGAAGGAAGGAAGGAAGGAGAGAGAGAGAAAGAAAGAAAGGCAAGAAAGAGAAAAAAGAAAAGAAAAAGAAAAGGAGAAAGAAAGAAAAAGAAAGAAAGAGAGAGAGAGAAAGAAAGAAAGAAAGAAAGAAAGAAAGAGAAAAGAAAAGAAAAGAAAAGGAAAAAAGAAAAGAAAAGAAAAGAAAAGAAAAGAAAAGAAAAGAAAGAAAAAAGACAAGACAAGATAGAGAAAGAAGAAATTCCACTCAGGCAACTCTTCCACACACTTGGGCTCACTGTCCCAGGTCCGGGTCTTGCAGCGCAGTCCTTCTCTAGTAACATCGATCCAGATATACATGGCCTGGACTTTCTCACCCTGACACAGGGACATGTACACATGCTTAAGCATTTTGTTTAAGTGGCAACGTGCTGAGGCGGTCATGGTGGAAGGTGTTCTAGGTGCCGAGCAGGCAAGCGGGTAAAGGTAGGCTGAGAGAGTGAAGTGAGGAGAGAAGGGGAGGCCACGTGCTGCTCACACACTCCGCTCTTCTCCCATTCTCAGCTCTCCACAGCTAATATTTATTACAACAACATATTCAGAAGATATGGCTAACTCATCGGGGGTTCAAGCAATTCTCCTGCCTCAGCCTCCCGGGTAGCTGAGACTACAGACATGCGCTGCCATGCCTGGCTAATGATTGTATTTTTAGTAGAGATGGGGTTTCACTATGTTGGCCAGGCTGGTCTTGAACTCCTGACCTCGTGATCCGCCCACCTTAGCCTCCCAAAGTGCTGGGATTACTTAATTCAGTTCTAATGCTAAACATAATGTTCCATTTCACTTACTATTAATGCTAGACACCATATACTCCTACATTCACCCCTAGTTGAGGTACAGCATTCTGTGCTTTTCACTGTTAACGATTGATGCTTCATTCTACTTCACTCTCTTTTAATGTTACATGCTGCATTCTACCACATTCACTACTATTGTTTCAGTCGCATTCTGTTCTACTCACTCAAAAATAGACATGATATTCTGCTCTACTATTAATGCCAGACACCACGTTCTGCTTCCTTTAGCCTTCTGCTAGAAACAATGTTTTGCACCATTTCCAATTAATGCTGCTTAACATTCTGTTTTGACATAGAAAAGTTGAAAGAATATACAATAAACACCCTCACACCCTTTACCCAGGTTCACCAGTCATCTTTTCCCACATACACTTTCTCAGTATAGGTAGACAGACGGATAAATAGATAGACAGATAGGCAGGTAGGTAGGTAGATGCAATTTTTGCTGATTCAACAAAGACATGGCAATTCACCTCAAAATAAGGAAGGAGAATCACAATGACATTATCACATCTTTAAAAATTAACATTAATTCAATGGTTATTACTGAATTAGAAATAATTCAATTTGAAATAATTCAATAATGTCATCTAATACAGGACCTTTATTTAAATTCTCCCAGTTGTCAAAAAAGTCATCAGAAAATATGATGAGGGATCCAATCAAGGATCCAATTCATATTGCACACGGTTGCTCTATTTTGTCTCTTTTAACCTAGAACAGTCTCCTAGCTGTTTTTTGTTTTTCATGACACTGACTGTTCCATTAACTTTTAATGTGAGACACAACATTCTGTTTCATCTGCCATCAGCAGTAGACACCACACTCTCCTCTATTCACCCTTACAACAAAACTCGACAATATGCTCTCTCCAGCATTCACACTAGACCTCAAATTCTGCTACATTCACCACAAATGCTTGAATCCACATTCTCTGATCACTATTAACACCTGACAACACATTCTGCTGTGTGCTATTGTAACAGCAGACTTAATGTTCTGCTTTCTTTTCCTTATGCTAGATTCAACATTCTGCTCCACTCACTATTAATAGTTGATGCCACATTCTTCTCTACTTATGGTTTACACTAGACTCAACATTCTGCTGCACTCGTGGTTAACAATATTTGGCTCCATATGTTATTAACACTCCACCTTCCCCTTCATTCATACTTTTTATTTATTTGCCTTTTTAAGTATTAGATTTAGTTCCTTTTAGTATATTCACAAAGTTGTACAACCCTATCTATACAACTGCCTGTAGATAGTATCTAATTCCAGAACATTTTTATCACCCGGAAAGAAAATCCATACCCTCCAACAGTCACTCCTCATTCTCCACTCCCAAGAGCCTCTGGTAACGATAAATGGATACTTACTACCTGTATAAATCTGCCTTTTCTGGACGTCTCGTATAAATGTAATCATACAATATGTGGCCTTTTATGATTGGCTTTTTTCATTTAGTGTTTCAAGGTTCATCCATGCTGTAGAATGCATCAGTACTTCATTCCTTTATATGGCTGAATAATATTCCATAGTATAGAGATATCACATTTTGTTATCCATTCAGCAGTTAGGCATTTGGTTTATTTTCACTTTGGCTATTATAAATAACGCTGCTGTGAACATCTGTGTACAAGGTTTTGTGTGGACCTGTTTTTAATTCTCAAAGGTATATAACTAGAAGTGAAACTGTTGTGTCACATGTACTACATGCTTAACTTTTTGAGGAACTGCCAAACTGTTTTCCAAAGCAGCTATACCATTTTATGATCCCACCAGGGTTCCAATGTCTCCACATCTTCACAAACATATATTATTAACTGGTTTTTTTTAACTGTAGCCATTTAGTGCATGTGAAATGGTATTGCATTGTGATTTTGATTTGCATTTTGCTAATCAATAATAATGCTGAGCATCATTTCATGTGCTTAGTGATCACTTCTATATCTTCTTTGGTGAAATGTCTGCATTTCTGCTCCACTCACTATTAAAATCTTTTGGTCACTTTTGTTATTTATCTTATTATTGAGTTGTAACCGTTCTTTATGTATTCTGGATTTTAGACCTTTGTTAGATATATGATTTGCGCATATTTTCTCTCATTCTATGTGCTGTGGTTTAGATTCTTGTCTCTTCCAAACCATATATTCAAATTTAATCCCTAACATTGGAGGTGGGTCCTAATGGAGGTGTTTGTATCATAGGAGTGGATTCCTCATGAGTAGATTAATGCCTTCTTTCAGGGGTGAGTTCTCACTATATTCATTGTTAAAAAGAGCCTGGCCACAGGTAATACACCTATGTAACAAACCTGCATGTTCTGCACATGTATCCCAAAACTTAAAGTAAAATTAAAAAATAAATAAAAATTTTAAAAATGATTTTAAACAAGAGCTTGGCATCTCCCATCCACTTCTTACTTCCTCTCTCACCATGTGATCTCTGTACATGGCTTCCCTTCACTTTCTACCATGAGTGGAAGCAGCCTGAGGCCCTCACCAGATGCCCAATCTTGAACTTTTCCAGACATCAGAATTGTGAGCCAAATAAACCGTTTTTTCTTTATAAATTATCCCATCTTAGATATTCTTTTGAAGTAACACAAAATGGACTAAGACTCTATGGGTTTTCTTTTCACTTGATTGATAGTATCATTTATGCACAAAGGTTTTTAATTTTGATAAATTCTAATTTATCTCTTTTTTCTTTTGTTGCTTATGCTTTTGGTGTCTTTTTTTTTTTTTTTTTTTTTTTGAGATGGAGTATTGCTCTGTCACCCTATCACCCAGGCTGGAGTGCAGTGACACAGTCGCTGCTCACTGTAACCTCTCCCTCCCAGGTGCAAGCGATTCTCCAGCCTCAGCCTCCCGAGTAGCTGAAATTATAGCCATGCACTACCACGCCTGGCTGATTTTTTTTTTTTTTTTTTTTTTTTTTTTTTTTAGAGACAGAGTCTCACTCTGTCTGTCGCCCAGGCTGGAGTGCAGTGGCACGATCTCGGCTCACTGCAAACTCCGCCTCCCAGGTTCATGCCATTCTCCTGCCTCAGCCTCCCAAGTAGCTGGGACTACAGGCACCCGCCACCACGCCCGGCTAATTTTTGTATTTTTAGTAAAGACAGGGTTTCACCATGTTATGCAGGATGGTCTTGATCTCCTGACCTCATGATCTGCCCGCCTCAGCCTCCCAAAAGTGCTGGGGGATTACAGGCCTGAGCCACCGCGCCCAGCCACAACGCCTGGCTAATGTTTATATTTTTAGTAGAGATGGGATTTTGTCATGTTAGCCAGCCTGGTCTCAAACTCCTGACCTCAAGTGATCTGCCTGCCTCAGCCTCCCAAAGTGCTGGCATTACAGGCGTGAGTCACTGCTCTTGGCCTTGGTGTCATTTTTTAGAAACTATTGCCTAATCCAAGGTCATGAAGATTCGTACCTCTATTTTATTCTAAGAGTTTCATACTTTAGCTCTTATGTTTAGGTCTTTGGCACATTTAGATTTATTTATATATGTGATGTGAGGGAAGAGGTCCAACCTCATTTTTTTTTTTTTTTTTTTTTTTTTTTTTGAGACATAGTCTCACTCTGTCACCCAGGCTAGAGTGCAGTGGCATGATCTTGACTCACTGCAACCTCCACCTACTGGGTTCAAGCAATTCTTCTGCCTCAGCCTCCCGAGTAGCTGGGATTACAGGCATGTGCCGCCACACCTGGCTAAGTTTTGTATTTTTACTAGAGATGGGGTTTCACCATGTTGGTCAGACTGGTCTCAAACTCCTGACCCCAGGTGATCCGCCTGCCTCGGTCTCCCAAAGTACTAGGATTACAGGTGTGAGCCACCATGACCAGTCCAACTTCATTCTTTCACATGTGAATATCCAGTTGTCCCAACACTGATTTTTGAGAAGAGTATTATTTTCCCTGTTGAATTGATACCCTTCTCAAAAAAATCAATTAACCCATAAATGGATTGGCTTACTTCTGGACTCTCAATTCTATTCCATTGATCTATATGTCGGTCCTTTTGTCAGTACTACACTGTTTTGATTACAGTAGCTTTGGAGTAACTTTTAAAATCTGGAAGTGTGAGTCCTCCAACTTTGTTCTACTTTTTCAAGATTGTTTTGGCTACTCTCTGTCTTTTGCATTTGCACACAAATATAAATTTTAGAAGCAGCTTGTCAATTTTTGAAATGAAAAAAATAGCTGGAGTTTTAATAAAGAATGCATTGAATCCATGAACTAATCAGGGGAGTATTGCCATCTTAACAATATTATGTCTTCCAATCCATCAACATGGGATTTCTTCCCATTTATTTAGGTCATCTTTAATTTCTTTCAAGAAAGATTTCTAGTTTTCAGTGTACAAGTCTTGCACCTATTTTGTTCAATTATATAACAGGTGTTGTACAGATATATTCTTTTAAGCTATATAAATTGAATTGTTTTTAAGTTTAATTTTTAAATTCTAGTCCATAAAAATACAATTGATTTTTGTATGTTCATCTTGTATCCAATAACTTTGCTGAACTCATTTATTAACTCTAAGTCTTTTATACATCCTTAGGATTTTCTTTATACAAGACCATGTGATGTACAAATAGAGATGGCTTTACTTTTTCCTTTCTCACCTAGATGTCATTTATTTCTTTTTCTCACCTCATTTCCCTGGCTAGATCTCCCAGTACAATGAAGAACAGAACTGGTAAGAACAGATATTCCTGTCTCATTCCTGATCTTACATAGAAAGCTTTCAATTTTTCACTATTAAGCATGAGTTTAGCTGTGGGTTTTACAAAAATGCCCTTTACAGTTTGAGGAAGTTTTCAATTATTAATTTGTTGAGTATTTTTACCAAGAAAGGTGTTGAATTTTGTCAAATCCTGTTTCTGCATCTATTTAGAGGATCATGTGATATTTTTCCTTTATTTTATTCATATGGTGACTGATTTTTGTATGTTCAACCAACATTGCATTCCTGGGATACATCCCACTCACTCATAATGTGTAATCCTTTTTCATACGTCACTGGATTTGGTTTGCTAGTGTTTTCTTGAGGTTTTTTTTTTTTTTTTTTTGTCTATATTCATAAGAAATATTGATATTTAGTTTTCTTTATTGTGATGTCTTTGGTTTTGTTGTCAGGGTAATAATACTAGCTTCTTAGAATGAGTTGGGAAATGTTCTATCCACTTCCACTTCTCTGAGAGAGTATAAGAAGGATTTGTGTTAATTCTTTAAGTGTTTGGTAGAATTAATGAAGGAAGCCATCTAGTCCTGGACAATTCTTTGTCGAATTTTTATTACTAATTTAATCTCCTTACATGTTATGTGTGTATTCAAATTTTCTTTTTCTTTTTTAAGATGGAGTTTTGCTGTTGTCACCCAGGCTGGAGTGCAGTGGCACGATCTTGGCTCACGGCAACCTCTGCCTCCTGGGTTCAAGCAATTCTCCTGCCTCAGCCTCCCAAGTAGCTAGGTTTACAGGTGCATGCCACCATGGTTGGCTAATTTTTGTATTTTTAGTAGAGATGGGGTTTCGCCATGTTGGCCAGGCTGGTCTCAAACTCCTGGCCTCAGGTGATCCGTCCATCTTGGCCTCCCAAAGTGCTGGGATTACAGGCAAGAGCCACCATCCCTGGCCTCTATTTCTTTTTGAGTCAGTGTCTTTTTTTTTTTTTAGGAATTTGACCACCTCATTTAGGTTATCATATTTATTGGCATACAGTTGTTCAAAGTATTCCCTTATAATCCTTTTTATTTCTGTAAAGTCAATGATAATGTCCCCTCTTTCACTCTTTATTTTAGTAATTTGATTCTTCCCTCATTTTTTTCTTGAACGGTATAGTTAGAAGTTATTCAATTTTGCTAATTTTTTCAAAGAATCAAGATTTGGTTTCACTGATTTTCTCTATTATTTTTCTACTATTTTACTTATTACCATTCTAATCTTTATTATTTTCTTCCTTCTGCTTGCTTTGACTTTAGTTTGCCCTCCTAGTTTCTTAAGGTGCAAAGTTAGGTTATTGATTTGGGACCTTTCCTCTCTTTAAAACAGGTGTTTACAGCTATACACTTCCCTCTAAAAATGATTTTAGCTGCATCTTATTAGTTTTGGTATGTTGTGTTTTTAGTTCGTCTCAGAGTATTCCTTAATTTATGTTTTATTTATTCTTTGATGCATTAATTCATTTTTGTGAGTTTTCCAACTTACTTTTGGTTATTTATTTCTAATATTTCATTGAAATCAGAAAACATATTTGGTATGATTTCAACTATTTTAAGTCTGAGACTTGTTCTATGCATAATATATGGTTTATTCTGAAAATATTCCATGTGCACTTCAGAAGAATGTATATTCTTCTGTTATTGGGTGGAGTGTTCTATAGGTGTTTCTTAGGTCTAGTTGGTTTACAGTGTCATTTAAATTTTTCATTTCCTTGGCAATCTTCTAATTGTTCTATTCATTATAAAAAGCAAGGTTTTGAAGACTCCAAGTATTATTGTTGAATTATCTATTTATTGCTTCAATTCAGGCAGTTTTGCTTCATACATTTTGGGACTCTGTTGTTAGATGCACAAATGTTTATAATTGTTATATTTCTTGATGGATTAACTCTCTTATTATCAAATGCTCTTCATCTCTTAATAACAATTTTGTTTTCCTAAAGATTGTTTGGTTTGTGGGTTTTTTTTTCTGATGTTGGTATAATCACCTACAGGCCTCTTTTGGCTAGTGTTTACATGGTACATTTTTTTCCATTCTTCTACTTTTATCCTACTTGTGTCTTTGAATCTAAAGTGTGTCTTTTATAGACAGTATGTAGTTGCATTTTATTTTTTAATCGAGTCTGACAATCTCTTTCAATTAGTTTGTTTAGCCTATTTCCACTTAATTTAATTAATGTAATAAAAAATGCAATTTGGTATCATTTACATCTGCTATTGTGTTGTTTTCTATATATATCTTGTCTTTTTGTGTCTTTGTTCCTCTGTTACTGCCTTTTTGCATTAAATATATGTTTTTGTGAGTGCAGTTGCTCATGCCTATAATCCCAGCACTTTGGGAAGCTCAGGCAGGTAGGTTGCTTGAGTTCAGGAGTCCAAGACCAGCCTGGCCAACATGGTGAAACCCCTCCTTTACAAAAGATACTTTTAAAAAAATAGCTGGATGGAATGCTATACAGCTGTAGTCCTAGCTACTTAGGAGGCTGAAGTGGCAGGATTGCTTGAACCTTGGAAATTGAGGCTGCAGTAAGCCATGCTTGCAACACTGCACTCCGGCCTGGGTAACAAAGCAAGACCTTGTCTCAAAAACAAACAAACAAACAAACAAAAAACACTATTTTCTACTGTGTCATCTTAATTCCCTGGTCATTTCTTTTACTATTTTTTTTTTTTTTTTTTTTTTTTTTTAGTTATTTTTTTCATGATTGCCTTGGGGATTACAATTTCATCTTATTTCAGAAACATCTAAATCAGATTATTAATATTAACTTAATCACAACAGTGTCTTAGTTTACTTGGACTGCTAAAACAAATGCCACAGATTTGGTGGTTTAAACAATAAAAATTTATTTTTCATAGTTCTAAAACCTGGGAAGTCCAAAATCAAGGTAGCAGCTAATTCAGTTGCTGGTGAAGGTTCTCTTTCAAGTTTGCTGATGACCACTTTCTTGCTTTGTCCTAACATGGTAGAGAAAGAGTTCTAGTATCTCTTCCTCTCTAATTCCTACTGAATTAAGGCCCCACCTATAAGATCTCACCCTAAAGATCTCACCTCTAAGATCTAACCCTAACCCCAACCCTAACTCTAACCTAATCACTTCCTTATAGGCCCTGTCTCCAAATACAGTCATATTGGGAGTAAGGACGTCAACATATGAATTTTAGGGGCACACAAACATTCAGTTCATAACAGTACACAAAAAACTTTGCTCCTATATAGCTTTCTTTACACTGCTATTATCATACAAATTACATCTTCATTATATGTTGATTAATACAGGTTTATAATCATTGCTTTACTCAGTTGTCCTTTAAATCACATAGGAGAAAAAAGTTACAAACAAAAACTACATTTTTTCATATTGTCTTGAATATTTACCTATGCAGTTACCTTTACTAATACTCCTTATTTCTTCATATGAATTTGAGTTATTGTCTAGCATCCTTTTATTTCAGCCTAAAGGACGTCCTTTAGTATTTCTTGTAGGACAGATCTGCTAATGGAAGTATCTCAGCTTTTGTTTACCTAAAAATATATTTTTCATTTTTAAGGGATACAGAATTCTTGAGAAAAATTGGCAGTCTTTTCCTTTCAGCACTTTGAAAATGTTATCCCACTGTCTTCTGTACCCCATGGTATTAATGAGAACACAACTGTTAATCAAGAATCCCTTGTACAAAAGAAGTTGCTTCTCTTTTGCTGTTTTAAGATTCTGCCTTTGCAGGAGAATTTCTTGAACCTGGGAGGTGGAGATTGCAGTGAGAAGAGATCTAGCCATTGCACTCTAGCTTGGGCGACAGAGCAAGACTCCATCTGGAAAAAAAAAAGATTCTGACCTTGTCTTCTGACATTTTGATTAGGATGTGTCTAGGTGTGGAGCTCTTTAAGTTTATCTTACTTGGAGTTCCCTGTGCTTCTTAGATGTATAGATTACTATTTTTCAACAAATTTGATAAGTTTTCAGGCACTTTTTTTTTTTTTTTTTTTTGAGACGGAGTCTCGCTCTGTCACCCAGACTGGAGTGCAGTGGCCGGATCTCAGCTCACTGCAAGCTCCGCCTCCCGGGTTCACGCCATTCTCCTGCCTCAGCCTCCCGAGTAGCTGGGACTACAGGCGCCAGCCACCTCGCCCGGCTAGCTTTTTGTATTTTTTAGTAGAGACAGGGTTTCACCGTGTTAGCCAGGATGGTCTCGAACTCCTGACCTCGTGATCCGCCCGTCTCGGCCTCCCAAAGTGCTGGGATTACAGGCTTGAGCCACCATGCCCGGCCTCAGGCACTATTTTTTAAAATATTCTTTCTCTTTCTGTCTCCACTGCAGATTCCTATTAAACATTATGTTGGTGCATTACATGGTTTCCCACAGGTTTCTGGGGCTGTTTATTTTTCTTCATTCTGTTCCTCAGATCATATAATCTAAAATTCACTGATTCTTCTTTAAGTTTCCTGATTCTTCTGTCTTCTTAAATCTACTGTTGATTCCATCTCGTTAAGTTTTCATTTCAGTTATTTTACTTTTCAACTCCAGAATTTCTATTTCATCATTTCTTTTCTTGAGATGGACTCTCGCTCTGTTGCCCAGGCTAGAGTGTGGTGATACGATCTCAGCTCACTGCAACCTCTGCCTCCTGTGTTCAAGCAATTCTCCAATCTCAGCCTCCCGAGTAAGCTGGGATTACAGGCAACCACCACCATGCCTGGATAATTTTTGTATTTTTAGTAGAGATGAGATTTCACCATGTTGGCCGGGCTGATCTCAAACTCCTGACCTGAGGTGATACACCCGCCTCAGCCTTGCAAAGTGTTGGGATTACAGGCTATCATTTCTCTTTACTAATATGCTATAATTTGTGAGACACTGCTCTCATATTTTCCTTTAGCTGTTTAGACATAGTTTCCTTTAGTTTGTTGAACATACTTAAAATAACTGATTTAAAGTCTTTGTCTACTAAGTCCAGTATCTGGGCTTCCTCAGGGTCAGCTTCTTTTGACTACTTTTCTCCCTATGTATGAGTCATACTTTCCCCTTTTTTGCATGTCTTAGAATTTTTGTTAAAACTGGACTTTTTTTTTTTTTAAGTTCTGGGATACATGTGCAGAACATGCAGGTTTGTTACATAGGTATACATATGTCATGGTGGTTTGCAGCACCCATCAACTCATCATCTACGTTAGGTATTTCTCCTAATGCTATCCCTCCACTAGCACCCCACCACCCAATCGGCCCTGGTGTGTGATGTTCCCTGCCCTGTGTCCATGTATTCTCACTGTTGAACTCCCACTTATAAGTGAGAACATGCAGTGTTTGGTTTTCTGTTCTTGTGTTAGTTTGTTAAGAATAATGGTTTCCAGTTTCATCCATGTCCCTGCAAAGGATATGAACTCATCCTTTTTATGGCTGCATCATATTCCATAGTGTATATGTGACACATTTTCTTTATCTAGTCTATCACTGATGGACATTTGGGTTGGCTCCAAGGCTTTGCTATTGTGAACAGTACTGCAATAAACATACGTGTACATGTGTCTTTATAGTAGAATGATTTATAATCCTTTGGTTATATACCCAATAATGGGATTGTTGGTCAAATTCTAGTTCTAGATCCTGGAGGAATTGCCACACAGTCTTCCACAATGGTTGAACTAACTTACATTCTCACCAACAGTGTAAAAGCATTTCTATTTCTCCACATCCTCTCCAGCATCCATTATTTCCTGACTTTTTAATGATGGCTATTCTAACTGGTGTGACATGGTATCTCACTGTGGTTTTGATTTGCATTTCCCTAATGACCAGTGATGATGAGCTTTTGTTCATATGTTTGTTGGCCATATAAATGTCTTCTTTTGAGAAGTGTCTGTTCATATCCTTCACCCACTTTTTGATGGGGCTTTTTCTTATAAATTTGTTTAAGTTCTTTACAGATTCTGGATATTAGCACTTTGTCAGATGGAAAGATTGCAAAAATTTTCTCCCATTCTGTAGGTTGCCGATTCACTCTGATGATAGTTTTTGTTGTTGTTGTTGTGTTTTTTGGGTTTTTTTGTTTGTTTTTTTGGTTTTTTTGCTGTGCAGAAGCTCTTTAGTTTAATTAGATCCCACTTGTCAATTTTGGCTTTTGTTGCCATTGCTTTTGGTGTTTTAGTCATGAAGTCTTTGCTCAGGCGTATGTCCTGAATGGTATTGCCTAGGTTTTCTTCTAGGGATTTTATGGTTTTAGGTCTTACATTTAAGTCCTCAATCCATCTTAATTTTTGTATAAGGTGTAAGGAAGGGGTGCAGTTTCAGTTTTCTGCATATGGCTAGCCAATTTTCCCAACACCATTTATTAAATAGGGACTCCTTTCCCCATTGCTTGTTTTTGTCAAGATCAGATGGTTGTAGATATATGGCGTTATTTCTGAAGCCTCCGTTCTGTTCCATTGGTCTATATATCAGTTTTGGTACCAGTACCATGCTGTTTTGGTTACTGTAGCCTTGTAGTATAGCTTGAAGTCAGGTAGTGTGATGCCTCCAGCTTTGTTCTTTTTGCTTAAGATTGTCTTGGCTATGCAGGCTCTTTTTTGGTTACATATGAAATTTGAAGTAGTTTTTTTCTACTTCTGTGAAGAAAGTCAGTGGTAACTTGATAGGGATAGCACTGAATCTATAAATTACTTTGGGAAGTATAGCCATTTTCACAATATTGATTCTTCCTATCCATGAGCATGGAATGTTCTTCCATTTGTTTGTGTCTTCTCTTATTTCCTTGAGCAGTGGTTTGTAGTTCTCCTTAAAGAGTTCCTTCACATCCCTTGTAAGTTGTATTCCTAAGTATTTTATTCATTTTGTGGCAGTTGTGAATGGGAGTTCACTCATTATTTGGGTCTCTGTTTGTCTATTATTGGTGTATAGGAATACTTGTGATTTTTGCACATTGATTTTGTATCCTGAGACTTTGCTGAAGTTGCTTATCAGCTTAAAGAGATTTGGGGCTGAGACGATGGGGTTTTCTAAATATACAATCATGTCATGTGCAAACAGAGATAATTTGACTTCCTCTCTTCCTATTTGAATACGCTTTATTTCTTTCTCTTGCCTAACTGCCCTGACCGGCACTTCTAACACTATGTTGAATAGGAGTGGTGAGAGAGGGCATCCTTGTCTTGTGCCGGCTTTCCAGGGGAATGCTTCCAGATTTTGCCCATTCCGTATGATATTGGCTGTAGGTTTGTCATAAGTAGCTCTTATTATTTTGAGATGCATTCCATCAATACTCAGTTTATTGAGAGTTTTTAGCATGAAGAGGCGTTGAATTTTATCGAAGGCTTTTTCTACATCTATTGAGCTAATCATGGTTTTTTGTCATTGGTTCTGTTTTTGTGATGGATTATGTTTATTGATTTGCATATGTTGAACCAGCCTTGCATCCAGGGATGAAGCTGAATTGATGGTCATGGATAAGCTTTTTGATGTGCTGCTGGATTCGGTTTGCCAGTATTTTATTGAGGATTTTCGCATCAATGTTCATCAGGGATATTGGCCTGAAAATCTCTTTTTTTGTTGTGTCTCTGCCAGGTTTTGGTATCAGGATGATGTTGACCTCGTAAAATGAGTTTTGGTATCAAGATGATGCTGGCCTCATAAAATGAGTTAGGGAGGTGTCCTTCCTTTTCTATTGTTTGGAATAGTTTCAGATGAATGGCACCAGCTCCTTTTTGTACCTCTGGTAGAATCTGGCTGTGAATCCGTCTGGTCCTGGGCTTTTTATGGTTGGTAGGCTATTAATTACTGTCTCAATTTCAGAACTTGTTATTGGCCTGTTCCAGGATTCAACTTCTTCCTGGTTTAGTCTTGAGAGGGTGTATGTGTCCAGGAATTTATCCATTTCTTCTAGATCTTCTAGTTTTTTGCATACAGGTGTTTATAATATTCTCTGATGGTAGTTTGTATTTCTGTGGGATCAGTGGTGATATCCCCTTTATCGTTTTTATTGTGTCTATTTCCTTCTTCTCTCTTATTATTCTGGCTAGCAGTCTATATATTTTCTTACTCTTCAAAAAGCCAGCCCCTGGATTCATTGATTTTTTGAAGGGTTTTTCATGTCTCTATCTCCTTCAGTTCTGCTCTGATCTTAGTTATTTGTCTTCTGCTAGCTTTTGAATTTGTTTGCTCTTATTTTCTAGTTCTTTTAATTCTGATGTTAGAGTGTCGATTTTAGATCTTTTCTGCTTTCTTCTGTGGGCATTTAGTGCTATAAATTTTCCTCTAAACACTGCTTTAGATGTGTCCCAGAGATTCTGGTATGTTGTGTCTTTGTTCTCATTGGTTTCAAATAAATTACTTATTTCTGCCTTAATTTTGTTATTTACCCAGTAGTTATTCAGGAGCAGGTTGTTTAGTTTCCATGGAATTGTGTGGTTTTGAGTGAATTTCTTAATCTCGAGTTCCAGTTTGATTGCACTGTGGTCTAAGAGACTGTTTGTTATGATTTCCATTATTTTGCATTTGCTGAGGAATGTTTTACTTCCAATTATGTGGTCAGTTTTAGAATAAGTGTGATGTGTTGCTGAGAAGAACGTATATTTTGTTGATTTTGAGTGGAGAGTTCTGTAGATTTCTATTAGGTCTGCTTGGTCCAGAGCTGAGTTCACGTCGTGAATATCCTTGTTAATTTCTGTCTCGTTGATCTGTCTAATATTGACAGTGGGGTGTTAAAGTCTCCCACTATTATTGTTTGGGAGTCTATGTCTCTTTGTAGGTCTCTAAGAACTTGCCTTATGAATCTGGGTCTGTATGGGGTGCATATATATTTAGGATAGTTAGCTCTTCTTGTTTCATTGATCCCTTTACCATTATGTAATGCCCTTCTTTGTCTTTTTGATCTTTGTTGGTTTAAAGTCTGTTTTATCAGAAACTAGGATTGCAGCCCCTGCTTTTTTTTTTTTTTTTTTCTTTCCATTTCCTTGGTAAATATCCCCCCATCCCGCCAGACACGATTGCTCATGCCTGTAATCCCAGCACTTTCGGAGGTGGAGGCAGGTGGATCACCTGAGGTCAGGAGTTCGAGACCAGCCTGACCAACATGAAGAAATCCCATCTCTACTAAAAATACAAAATTAGCCATGCATGGTGGTGCATGCCTGTAATCCCAGTTACTTGGGAGGCTGAGGCAGAAGAATGGCTTGAACCCAGGAGGCGGAGGATGTGGTGAGCTGAGATCGTGCCATTGCACTCCACCTTGGGCAACAAGAGCAAAACTCTGTCTCAATAAAAAATATATATATTATACATACACACACACACACACACACACACATTCCTCCATCCCTTTATTTTGAGCCTATGTGTGTCTTTGCAGGTGAGACTGGTCTTCTAAATACAGCACACTGATGAGTCTTGACTCTTTATCCAATTTGCCAGTCTGTGTCTTTTAACTGGGGCATTTAGCCTGTTTACATTTAAGATTAACATTGTTATGTGTGAATTTGATCCTGTCATTATGATGCTAGCTGGTTATTGTGCCCGTTAGTTGATGTGGTTTCTTCATAGTGTCAATGGTCTTTACAATTTGGTATGTTTTTGCAGTGGCTGGTACCAGTTGTTCCTTTCCATGTTTAGTGCTTCCTTCAGGAGCTCTTGTAAGACAGGCCTGGTGGAGATGAAATCTCTCAGCATTTGCTTGTCTGTAAAGGATTTTAGTTCTCCTTTGTTTATGAAGCTCTCCTTTGCTTATGAAGCTTAGTTTGGCTGGATATGAAATTCTGGGTTGAAAATTTTTTTCTTTAAGATTGTTGAATATTGGCCCCTAGTCTCTTCTGGCTTATAGGGTTTCTGCCAAGAGATCTGCTGTTAGTCTGATGGGCTTCCCTTTGTGGGTAACCCAACCTTTCCCTCTGGCTGCCCCTAACATTTTTTCCTTCATTTCAACCTTTGTGAATCTGACAATTATGTGTCTTGGGGTTGCTCTTCTCAAGGAGTATCTTTGTGGCGTTCTCTGTATTTCCTGAATTTGAATGTTGGCCTGTCTTGCTAGGTTGGGGAAGTTCTCCTGGATATCCTGAAGAGTGTTTTCCAACTTGGTTCCATTCTCCCCGTCACTTTCAGGTACACCAATTGAACATAGGTTTGGTCTTTTCACATAGTCCCATATTTCTTGGAGGTTTTCTTTGTTCCTTTTCATTCTTTTTTCTCTAATCTTGTCTTCATGCTTTGTTTCACTAAATTGATCTTCAATCTCTGATATCCTTTCTTCCACTTGATCAATTCAGCTATTGATACTTATGTATGCTTCACGACGTTCTCGTGCTGTGTTTTTCAGTTCCATCAGGTCATTTATGTTCTTCTCTAAACTTGTTATTCCAGTTAGCAATTCTTCTAACCTCTTTTCAAGGTTCTTAGCTTCCTTGTCTTGTATTAGAACACGCTCCTTTCGCTCAGAGGAGTTAGTTATTCTCCACCTTCTGAAGCCTACTTCTGTGACTTTGTCAAACTCGTTCTCTGTCCAGTTTTGTTCCCTTGCTGGCAAGGAGTTGTGATCCTTTGGAGGAGAAAAGGCATTCCAGTTTTTGGAATTTTCAGCCTTTTTGTGCTGGTTTTTCCTCTTCTTTGTGGATTTATCTACCTTCAGTCTTTGATGCTGGTGACCTTCAGATGGGATTTCTGTATGGCTGTCTTTTTTGTTGATTTTGATGCTATTCCTTTCTGTTTGTTAGTTTTCCTTCTAACAGTCAGGCCCCTCAGCTGCAGGTCTGCTGGAGTTTGCTGGAGGTCCACTCCAGACCCTGTTTTCCTAGTTATCACCAGTGGAGACTGCAGAACAGCAAAGATTGCTGCCTGTTCCTTCCTCTGGAAGCTTCATCCCAGAGGGGCACCTGCCAGATGCCAGCTGAAGCTCTCCTCTATGAGGTGTCTTTCAACCCCTGCTGAGAGGTGTTTCTCTGTCAGGAGGCATGGGGGTCAGGGACCCACTTGAGGAGGCAGTCTGTCCCTTAACAGACCTCGAGTGCTGTGCTGGAAGATCCACTACTCTCTTCAGAACTGGCAGACAGGAACGTTTAAGTCTGCTGAAGCTGCTCCCACAGCCGCCCCTTCCCCCAGGTGCTTTGTCCCAGGGAGATGGTAGTCTTATCTATAAGCCCCTGACAGGGACTGCTCCTTTTCTTTCAGAGATGCCCTGCCCAGAGAGGAGGGATTTAGAGAGGCAGCCTGGCTAGAGGCTTTGCTGAGCTGTGGTGTGCTACACCCAGTTTGAACTTCCCGACAGCTTTGTTTACACTGTGAGGGGAAAACCACCTACTCAATCCTCAGTAATGGTGGACACTCCTCCCCTCACCAAGCTCAAGGGTTCCAGGTCAACTTCAGACTGCTGTGCTGGCAGCGAGAATTTCAAGCCAGTGAATCTTAGCTTGCTGGGCTCCGTGGGGATGGGATCTGCTGGGCTAAACCACTTGGCTCGCTGGCTTCAGCTCCCTTTCCAGGGGAGTGAACGGTTCTGTCTTGCTGGGGTTCCAGGTGCCACTGGGGGTGTCTGTCCAAACGGCCGCCCAGTTTTGTGCTTGAAAACCAGGGCCCTGGTGGCATAGGCACCCGAGGGAATCCGCTTGTCTGCAGGTTGCAAAGACCCTGGGAAAAGAGTAGTATCTGGGGCCAGAGTGCACCATCCCTCACGACACAGTCCCTCAAGGCTTTCCTTGGCTAGGGGAGGGAGATCCCCAACCCCTTGCGCTTTCTGGGTGAGGCGACACCCCACTCTGCTTCGGCTCACCTTCTGTGGGCTGCACCCACTGTCTAACCAGTTCCAGTGAGATAAGCTGGGTACCTCAGTTGGAAATGCAGAAATCACCAGCCTTCTGCATTGATCTTGCTGGGAGCTGCAGACCAGAGCTGTTCCTATTTGGCCATCTTGCCAGCCAGGTTTAGACATTTTAATAATATAATGCGGCAACTCTGAAAATCCAATTCTCCCCTCTCTTCAGGATTTGTTGCTGTTGCTATTCAGTAACTTTTCTGAACTAATTCCATAAAGTTTGTATTATTTTTGTAGGACCACTGAAGTCTCTGCTCAGTTAGGTTAAAAATCAGACAAAGGTTTCTTAAATAGCTGGAACCTATAAGTCTCCTAGCCTTCGCCAAGGGGCTCTCTATCTTAAACATTCTGCAAGGCAGTTTATAACTTTGACTCAGGCTGCACTTCCTGCTTGCTCAGACTATCAAGGTTAGCCAAAGGTGAGTGCCTAGAGCCATCTCAGGTCTTCCCGGGAATGCACACAGCTCTAAGCTTGCACACAGTTTCCCAAGAATATGTCAGAGCTTTCCAGAGCCCCCTATAAACATCTCATTACCCAGCTTTTCCTTTTCAGCTTTTTGATTAATTTATTATTTTGCCCCAACTGCCTCAGGTAGCAATTACTATTGATCGCTTTTGATGAATGCCCTCAAAGAAAAGGTTGTTCACACAGGGACAGCTCCAAATCAGGTCAAATAAAGACAGCCTTATGAGTGGCATCTTTCAGGGAACCATGAGGTTATCAAATGATGATAACTCTCTGGGAATGAGGCATTGAAGAAGCTCCAACTGTGTTCTGCTCCATCCAATGGCTTCCAGACAGCTGTTGGTTTTCAAGGCTACCATGGAGCTGGATAGATTAGGATAGGAATAGGGCAAAAACACCACAAAGCTCCAAGGGAAATGAAAATACATGTCAGTGCAGAAACTTGTACTTGGTTGTTTATAGCAGCATTACTCACGGTAGCTAAAAGGTAGAAAACTTAAATATCCATTAACTGATTAACGGATAAACAAAATGTTGTATATCCATAAAACAGGGTATTATTCAGCCATAAAAAGGAATGAAATACTGATACATGTTACAATGTGAATGAACCTTGAAAATATTATGCTAAGTGAAAGAGGCCGATCATAAAAGGCCACATATTGTATTATTTCATTCATATAAGATATGGATTAGTGGTTGTTTATGGCTAGGGGAATAGAGAGGTGATAGCTAAAAGGTAACAGGTTTTTTTTTTTTTTTTGAGACGGAGTCTTGCTCTGTCGCCCAGGCTGGAGTGCAGTGGCCGGATCTCAGCTCACTGCAACCTCCGCCTCCCGGGTTTATGCCATTCTCCTGCCTCAGCCTCCCGAGTAGCTGGGACCACAGGCGCCCACCACCTCGCCCGGCTAATTTTTTGTATTTTTAGTAGAGACGGGGTTTCACCGTGTTAGCCAGGATGGTCTCGATCTCCTGACCTCGTGATCCGCCCGTCTCGGCCTCCCAAAGTGCTGGGATTACAGGCTTGAGCCACCGCGCCCGGCCGGTAACAGATTTTTGAGGTAATGAAAATGTTCTAAAATTGACGGATGATGATGGTTGCACACATGTGTGAATATTCTAAAAATCGTTAAACTGTACACTTTAAATGTGAGAATTGTATGGTATGTGAATTATATCTCAATAACACTTTTGAACAATGCCACAGAACTTGCTGTTCTTATTAAGATTCAGCTGATTTTCTTGAATAAATGTTGACAGGACTGATATAAGCCTTTGGTAATTAGTGGAAGTCTGAAAAGTTGGCACTGACAATTTTTTTCCAGTGTTCTCATTAATTTTTTGGAGGAATGTTCAGGTCCTTATGATGTAATTTTTGCTGACATCCTTCATTCACTTTTAATGCTCAGTACAACAGTTTGTTCCGATCACCCTTAAACAAAACACAGCATTCTGTTCTAAGTGATAATGCTAAATATACCACCGTCCTCTCTTTAGTACTCTCATAGGTACCATAATCTATTTACCCCAATATTCTTTCCAGTCTGTTTGATGTATTTCTCTTCTGTTTTCCTCTCTACTTCCACCCTAATAACCTAGCTGAGGAGCAGACAGCAGTGGGTGATGTGGGGAATTACTGAAGAGCTTAATGTTTTACACTCCCCTGCTCTCACCTCCCTGTGTTTCTCCTCCACCCCCACTCTAGGTGTCCTATGTGAAAGCCATTGACATTTGGATGGCAGTTTGCCTGCTCTTTGTGTTCTCAGCCCTACTAGAATATGCTGCCGTTAACTTTGTGTCTCGGCAACATAAAGAGCTGCTCCGATTCAGGAGGAAGCGGAGACATCACAAGGTAGGCCTTTGGGTCACTGCCTAAGGAGGGACAGCTGGTAGTGAACAAAAGATTTCTAAGCAGTCTTGTCTTGTGTTATTTGTTTCAATGGTCCACCCTTCTCAATGTGCAAGGCAGGTTAGAAATAGGAATTAAAGACCTAGAGGTCTCAGCTTTTCCTCCCATAAATAATGCCCTAGAGTTGGGTCTATAGGCAGTCACTCTTCAAATCGTAACAGCAACACTACAGAAATTATCAAGTTATACCTAAAGCCAGAACTAATTAATTAGAAGCTGATGGGGTCAAGAAAATAACTAACTATAAACCTAAAAGATTGGGAGATGTCCGTTGGCTTTTTTCTGCAAGCCTGCATTGTTTTAATAGGCTTGATTCCAGAAGACAATTGCACCACAAAAGGTGAGATCTTAAAGTAGAATGCCCAGGTTCAGGCCTTTGCTTCCTGCCTCCAGGAAAGAGGCAACAAGCAAGATCTCCGCCAGAGTGGGTTCTCTCTCCATATGAGGGATTGAAAAAAGGAATATTTGACAGGGCACCTCTGAAAAGTTACCAACCTCTGTTCACAAGGTTGTGCACTGACCAAAGAATGCTAATGGGGAGCGTGCAGCCTGCTGGAGCAAAATGCTCCATACCCTGGGTCCATAACTAGTTACCCAGAAGATCCAACCACCCTGGCTTTTTCCTTAGTTCTTCAAACATACACACAGGACTTTTAATATCTTGTTCTCTTTCCCTGTACTGCTCTTCCAGTACACTGTGTGTCCTAGCAAATGCCATGTTCTAATTGAACTCAATTTCTAAACTTCTAAAAATGTATTCTGATTTAAAAGCATAAATTCAATGATGTGATTTTTTAAAGCCAATCTCTTCCACCAAATCGCAAGCACCATAAAAGCAGAGACCGTGTTTGTTTTTGCTCCATGCTCTATCTCTGGTGCCTAACACAATGCCTAACATACAGTGAGCATGCAATAAGTATTTGTTAAACAAATGAACAAAAGGATAAACAAACGATTAGGTTGATGCAAAAATAACTGCAGTTTTGGCCATTAAAAGCAATAAAGAAGAAGCCTCCAGACAGAGTCTGAAGTTTTTCCAGTGACAGATTAGGGCAACCAGGGACCCACACACTATGACCTGTCATAGTGTTGCAGGTCACAGCACGTACCTGCAATGTGCCAGGTCCCACAAGCTTTAGACTGACCTATTTAAAATCATTGTCTATTAGTCAGTAAAGCTCAAAAATAAAATAAAACAAAACAAAATAGTTGCCTGCCCAAGCGCAATGTGCTGTGACAAAGGACCCTGCCTCTTAGTTTTCTTTAGTATGTGACTTCGAGCTAGCCTATTCTTGGGCCCAGGTTCTCCATGTGCAAAGTGCATATAAAGGGAAACTCTGGTGAGAATTAAATCAGGGGATGCCAAAGTAGCTTTAAGTTTTGTTCCTGCCACACAAGTGCCAAGGATTAAAATGATTACATATACACACATTTCCATCAGTATGTTTCTTAAACATCAGCAATCTGATTCAATTAACTTCTGGCAGTTTACCACAGGGAGGAGGCCGACATTCCAAGACAGAAGATGTCCATGGGAATTAAGATATCACCATCCTTCTAAACTACATTAAGGAGGAAATTGTCTTGGGTTCACCAAGCCAGATAGAACTTCTTAAATGACCCCTAGTTTTAGTTACTCTATATTGTCCATTTAATACCTAGCCTCTGATGCTTTAAAAAAAAAAAAAAAAAAAAGTCTAATTAAGAAACTGGCACGATGGCTTGTGCCTATAATCCCAACTATTAGGAAGGCTGAGGTGAGAGGATTGCTTTAGCCCAGGAGTTCCAAACCAATGAGGGCAACATAGTGACTTTGTCAAAAAAAAAAGAGAGAGAGAAAGAAAAAGAAAAGAAAAGAAAGAAAAGAAAAGAAAAGAAAAGAAAAGAAAGAAAAAAAAGAAAGAATGAAAGAAACTGACCAAACATAACTATCTCTGGGATTTTATTTTTCCTTTTCTCCCACCGCCCCCATAGACTAGCTGCTTTTTGTAATTTTGTCTGCTAGAGACAGTTGTTAAAAACACTAATTTGAAAAGACCATGTCCAAGATATTTTACTAGCACCAGCCCTTTTGATTGGGCACTGCACAGCTCCAATAGATGCTGTTTGCATGGACTAAAATGAGAATGGAGCCTCCTAAAGATATATAGTATGGTGGGCCTATGGTACTTTCAAAGGCTGCTTCTACCTTCCCCAAATATCTACCAGTTTGACACACTAGAAGAAAACAAACACTATCTCTCTGGCCAGATAAAGTGTGAATAAGGCCACTAGCTAGATTTGATCAGATTCTCCTGCTCAGTTCCCTCCTGGAAGATACCTCAGCAATCACCCCATCCACTCCTTCCATGCAACTGATGAGGGAGACCCACAATAGCAAGGCCAAGTCACCAGTATCATGAGGCACTGCTGGCAAAGGCAGGAGAGGTGCTGAAAGACCCGAGACTCTCCTCCAAACATTAACCATACCACCATGAGTTCTCATCTGTTCATCAGTGTGTCCATCCTGAAGCAGATAAAAATGGCCCTGCATTTACTAGATCTTAAATAAAAACTAAGCCTCATTCCAAGGCAGAGGTCAAAAACTAGTAGCCAGAAGGCCAAATTTGGTGTGCAAATATCTTTACTTTGGCCTGGAGTGTTTTCAAAATCTGGACTAAGGGGTCAGCATTTAAAAATCACACTTCTGGCTTCACTAGAAAAAAATCACAGCATCCAGCCACACTGGGTATGCTTCCCATAAGGTACTGGTGCACTGGAACTGCCTTTAGGTAGGGAATGCATTTTCCAGTTAATACCATCCCTTCTAACCAGGGACATTTTTCAGCCCCAACTCACTTTACCACTCACATTTCTCCTGCCTGCCTCCTTGTATGCATTTGAATTAACGTAATCTCATTCATAAGGGCTCTTAAGTTGGCCCAAATATCAGAAATTACAATGATACAGAATTAAGCTCACTATAAAGAAGAGTTTCCTTTGGAGTAAGTCGCTCTGGAAGTGATTTGTACACTAGAAGTGTACAAGTTTCTTCTGCAGAAACCTCTCTTTAACAGGAAGTTTGCAGACAGGATTTTAAGTCCCAGATGGTGACTGGAGAAGAACTAGCTACATGCCTGAATTTCCCAGAGCCTGTGATCTTGGCCAGCTTTCCCAACTCCCACCATCTTCCCATGTTGCCTCATTTATTGTGCAGAAAGCATCTGGTTCTCGAATTCTCTGGCCGGCCTCCTTAGGCAAATTATTAGGAAACCATATCTGTGAGCACCAGACTCAGCAGGCATACTACTAGCAACCTCCCTGAGTTCCAGAGTACACTACCAGATTTCCCCTGCTCCAGCTCCAAGCGGCTCTAGATGCAGTTGGGCATGCATTTCCTGCCACCTGCTGGTTCCAATAAGAATAGCAAGACTTTTGCCAGTCATTCCTAGGAAATTTTTCTCCCAGACACAGTATGAAATTGATTATCCTCTAGCTAGATGGGGCCTTCAATCCAAACCTCTACTCCTTCCATTCCCATGTTTAACAGATGAAAGGCAAAGAATAATTCACCCAAAGCAGCATAAAAAGTTAATTTGGTGCTTCCTCCTACCTAACTAGGTCCCAGTTTAAAATAAAAAATAAAAAAAAACAACACCCCAGCTCCAACAAGGGGAGATTTTCATTGAAATGCAATAGCGTCAGACTTAGACCCCCTTCTAAGTACTAGGTCCAGCAATTTGGCCAGTTCCCCCCAGCTCCTCTCCTTGGCCCTGGCATTGAATCTTCTACTGTTGCCCTATTCATAGACAAGTACTTACTGAACACCTGTTTGCCAGGCACTGTATGTAGCATATCCTCTTCCTCCTCACTTCTGCAGTGGTGTTGGACAAGATTCATTCATTTTCCAAGGATTTCTTAAGCATTTACCATATGTCTCAAACCCTTCTGGTGCTAAAAATACAACTCCATTTAAACAAACAACAACAAAAAAGGAAGCTAAAGCTGGTTAAGACATACAAGTAAACATTTGCTCAACAAACATATACCAAATTTTGAGCTTATGAACCAGGGACTATGTTCATATGTTCAGTGTTGAGAGTGCAGTGAACATGACAGACTTTGCCTCTACTTTCATGGAGCTTATAATCTAATAAGAGACAGATGTTAATGAAGAAATTACCATACAATGTGATAAGAGCTTTAAAAAAAAGATGGAGATATGTACAGAGAGCTTATAGAGCACACAGCAGGAACGGCTAGCCTATACTTGGGAGCTCAGAGAAGGCTTCTGAGGAAAAATTAGGTGAAAGAGGAGTTGGAGCCAAGAGATGGGGTTGAGAGTGTGTTCTAGGCAGGGAGAACAACTTGCACAAAGGCAAGAAAGGAACTCAATAAAAGAACCATGACATTTTCAAATATAAGGAAATACTTCAGTGACCAAAGACACCAGATAGAAATGGCACAAGATGAGACTGGAAAAGCAGGCAGGGTCCAGGTTCTAAGGCCTTGTTTATCATGTTCAGGATTTTAATTAACCTGAAGTCAGTGGCAGCCTATTAAAAGGTTCTAAGCAAAAGATGACCAAGATCTGTGTTGTAACGACTCAGATGGGTTGGGTGGTGGGGGCAGATTGGAGGCTGTTGCAATGGTGGGCTGGACACAGTGGCTCACACCTGTAATCCCAGAACTTTGGGAAGCCGAGGTAGGAGGATCTCTTGACACCAGGAGTTCAAGACCAGACTGGGTAACATAGCGAGACCCCCATCTCTACAAACAAAATAAAACAAAACAAACCGGAAGGTGGCCTGTCCTACAGTAGAGATGGAGAGGTACCAGTGGATCCTATACTGAGTTTCTTGTTCTCTGTTGGCCAGGTCCTACACGGGAACAAGCAGAAGATGGTGTTCCTTTCCTTAAAGCATTATCTAGGTGGGCAATGTGAGCTGATAAAACTTCCCAGTGCCAACACTGAATCAACAGCTCAGTTGAGAACAAAACATTAGACTCTCAATTCCTCCTCAGAGCTCACATGCAAAGATAACAAAGCTGGACATGAGGAGAACAGACAATAGGGCCTCCATGATTCAGACCAGGGCAAGACCACCATGACCTGGGAAAGGGATGAACTAGAAGGATCAGGGCAGCTGGCATTTTGGTAGTGAGCATAAGGAAGGGACATGAGAATGCACAAGAGAAAATGTACAAACAAAGCTGGAGGGGTGCAAAGTATCTGGCGGGGGAGAAGGAAGGCCTAGAAAGGTAAGTTGGAGCCAAATGATGAAAGGTCTTGAAAGAAAACTTAGTAAAAATCCAGAGGTCTGTCTGAAGTTACAACTGCCAGGGATGTGGGAACGTGGAGGCAGGAAGAAGCTGTGGCTTCCCTGGCTTCTAGAATGGAAGTGAGGCCCAGAGCTCCTGCTCCATCCTGGCCCATAGCCATCCCCCTTACCACCCACTCCTGGGAGCTATTAATTGGGGAATGGGATGGGGAAGGGGGCAAGGAAGCAACAGAGGCAAAGCAGGGGATCTCTCCAAATTGTCCTCCGAATTTCTAAGTAAAACCCGGTACAACCTTGAATATGTTCTCAATTATAACCTCTGATGGTCAAAAGAAACTTGTGGAGTAGTGGGGAGAATCTTATCCCCCAGGTAGAAGAAAAAATGAAATAAAAATTCCCGAGACTCACAGAAGGAAATTACTTGCCTATGGTCATACAGCCAGCAATTTATACAGCTGGGACTTGAACACAAGTCTCCAGACTCTGAACCACATTCCTATCCCCTGTTTTGCACCTGTTTCAGCAGGCAAGTGGCGCCCCTCTATAAGGCAGAACTCCCCAGCCAGCCAAAAAGCCTCCAAAAACCTAGAGTGATGCAGTCTGGAAAGCAAGGAGAACCAGATGGGCATGGCCTGGCCCCCAAAGGAGTGCCTTGCAGGGAGGGTGCCTAGCCCCTGTCTTATTTTAAGTAGAGCCCCATGTTGAATCTTTTCCAGGAGGATGAAGCTGGAGAAGGCCGCTTTAACTTCTCTGCCTATGGGATGGGCCCAGCCTGTCTGCAGGCCAAGGATGGCATCTCAGTCAAGGGCGCCAACAACAATAACACCACCAACCCCCCTCCTGCACCATCTAAGTCCCCAGAGGAGATGCGAAAACTCTTCATCCAGAGGGCCAAGAAGATCGACAAAATATCCCGCATTGGCTTCCCCATGGCCTTTCTCATTTTCAACATGTTCTACTGGATCATCTACAAGATTGTCCGTAGAGAGGACGTCCACAACCAGTGAAGGGTCTGAAAGGTTGGGGGAGGCTGGGAGAGGGGAACATGGGAATAGCACAGGAATCTGAGAGACTAAGGAAGAGAAGGGGAAGAGAGGGAGGGGACACACTTAACTCTCTCTCTACAATATGTGCAATAGCAAAATGCAGTGATGCATGAATTTTACAATGTGGCACTATTTAACCTCGGGTGGGCTGTGGGCGGGGGGTCAGGAGGGACTTTTCTAATATAGGAACTGAGGGCTGGGAAGAAGGGAGGGTGTAAAGGCAGGGGTAGGGATTGGGGAAATAATAGTTTTCAAAAATCTCAGTCCATGGCTGTGCAGTTTTCCTGTTGGGAAGGAGAGCGCAGTCTGCCCCAGAGCAGAAAGAAAGCAATGTAATATATGATATATATTCATGCTTAATATTAATGCAAAACCACAAAAACAAAAGATTTGTTTCTTAACCTATCAGCCTAGTAACTGCTTAAATTTTTAAAGTCACAGAAGTAATGGACAAATTTTCCCAGAGTGGAAACAGTCACAAATAAGCTTGCTCTGGTGTATGTCCCACATCATACCCCTCCAAATGCCATACCCGTCTTCAAACTGACCCAGGCAGACACATGCCAAAAAGCCATTTTGCCTCTGCTTCAAGAAGGCTGTGTGGTATGGGAAAGGGTAGTGGAAACAGGGACAGGTAGAGAGACAGACATTTCAGAGGCCAAGGATTGAGAATGTAGGTAACCCCAGCTCAACCCTCACATCTCAAGGCCACAACTGTCCCTCTCTGAGCCCTCTTGCTTCTGTGCTTCAACAATGTCCCACTCACCCTCCACCGCCACCCAGAAATGGCCAACGTGGTTTTCTCATTATATTGCCAATATGCAACCTTTTTTTATGGTTAAAAAAAAATCTTGAAAAATAATATGCAGATAGACTGAGTGTAAACAGGTACTTTTTTCAAATGTCTATTTTTTTGGAGAGTCTCTTTGGAATTGCAACTCAGTGCATGTTTGGGAAGGTGGGGTCAGTGGTGTGAAATACAATTATTCTCTAGTGGTCCTACAGAGTAAAGTTTTAAGAGGTGAAATGGCAGTGTTGAGTCTGCTGCCGATTAGATATAAACGGGTGGGGAGAGATAGTAATGTTTAGAAAATGTTTGTTATATTTTGACATATCATATATCACAATGTGCAAAGTTTGGGGGCTGACCCCGTTATATTTTTGTAAGTCTCTTTTTTTCCTTTTAGGTGCTTTAACATTTAGGAAAGTTAGACAAATATTTTTCTTTCAATTCTGAAGTGCCAGAATTGTCCTGGGACAGCTAGGGCACTCCAGAAAAAAGAAGGACCAGGAGATGAATTTAGTTTGGGGGATGGGGTGGGCATGGTCCTGCTGACAGAAATGGATATCACAGATGGGAGGTCTGCAAGGTGGAGACAGCAGGCCTCTGTCCACTGTCAACAGCACTATGCCTGAAATAATGGCATCATTGTCTGAAGCATTTTCCCTGCTTTGGCCCATGGCCAGAGTACCAGGGTTCCATTTCTTTCTTTGCACTTTAGTGTCTGAGCTTTGGATCAAAGGTGTAGATAGAATGTTGAGATAGCTGACAATCAGTATGTCCTGAGGCCTGGGGTTTCAAATATGTCTTTTAAAAATCTCCAACTTGAGGCAGGATGGAGGAAGAGTGGTAAGCAGAGAAGACACACTGGAAGCCTAACTTTTCCCTAAAGCACCTTCCCCCAGGCACAATAACTAATACAGTCCTAAAGCAGCAGGTCAAGACAAAGATCTAAAAAGATTTACATAAGGAAAATGCACTATGCAGTCAAAAAAGGATTTGGCTTTGAGGCTTGAATGGTAAAGGTGTTTACATCCAGGTCCAGGGAAAATAAATTATTGCCTTCCCTTCTCTTGGCCTGTGTAGACCAAAAGGCTAAACTGTATTACAGCTTTGGATGATATGATAGAACCTGTAATCTTATTTTTCTAAGAAAACTTGGGAGATGGGAGCCAAGTGGGTAGAAGTCTCTCATCGAAGACCACCCTTCCCCCCATCACAAACATGTGTCCAACGGAGGAAAAGTTTAAAAGAGGGACTTGAACGACTACGCTTCAAGATGAGAACATCAGTCTTGGAGCTGCCGTCAGCACCTTTCATTAGCACTATATTCTCAAGTGGTGCATGAGTCTTTGGAGAGGCCCTTTCACTAGCACTTTATTCACTTTATTTAGGGAAAATCATTTTTTAATCTAAAAAAATTAAGCCCTTCTTCCTAGTTTACTCTTTACTGGACTAAATTCAGAATGTCTGAAGTCTTGGTGAATCAGGCAACAATCATGCTAGAGCTCCAGCAGAAACTAAAGACAACGCCGTTGTTCTAAGACATTCAGCCTCCACTCAAAACAGATAAATCTGCAGATTCCAAACCAGCCTCCTTATAAGTAGTGTCTGGAATCCATCTGAGAGAGAGAAATCACTGGGCCATTTGCCCAACCTCTGCTGGGTCCTTGAACTTCTGCCACCATATTCAATAGCTTGTGGGCCCACTGGGAGCTGCCAGGTTGACAGTAGCCAACAAACAATTGAAAAATCTCTTTGAGACACAGAGGGGGAATGTCACTGAAATCTTCTCTCAGACTATTTCAAACTAGTGTCCCTTATGGAAAATCAACATGAGTGGAGTGATTATAGCAATGAAAAGAACCTGGATTTTAGTCCTGCCACTACAATAGGCTGAGTGACCTTGGGTAAAGGACTAGGCTTTAGTTTCTCTAAATACACAATATGAAGAGTAGTATAGTATCTAAACTCCCTCTTAGCTCTAAGTGCTCTATGATTCTGTGTTTAAGCTAGTCTACAGGAAATTCACACAACCAAAAATTTAATGTCACTTTGATTTCTAAACCCTCCAAGGTGAATGTGTGGATACACATGCATAAACACATGGACCCACACATTATTGCCTTTGAAAAATTTGCAGATTTCTTTTTTCTTTGCCCCTCTTGGTGAACGGTGGTGAGGAAAGGATATGAATCATTACAAAGTCAAAAACATCATCATGAATTAAGAATGGAAACATATCCAAGGAAAAGACATTATCATCAACGTATAATGTAGTAAGGATTTAACAAATTACATGAATTTCATCTTTATGGAAATATCAAACCAGATAAGCCTAAGCCAATTACTTTAAGTGGCTCCAATGAACAGGGCAATACTTTCTTAATTTCCTCTTCAGTTTGAGCACAGGGGATACTATGCTTTGGGATTACAGATGCCAAGTGGTATGGTGGCCAAAAAACTGATTTAGGTACAATGAATGGTTTACCAGTTTTCAAACTCTTTGCTTATCTAGACCACACCAGTATTTATACATGGTGTGAGAATTGGACACTGGCATAGAGGATTGGTGATTTCACCCTCCAAAACTACAGCCAATCCTAGGAGCCAAATCTAGGAGATACCAATTAAGCAGACCAAATTTCTGCTTAATTGATTCTCACTTATTAGCTTATAATGTATCTCATTCATTTCAAGAACAGTCAAAATAAATGGCTAAACTTTGACACCCTCTAGTCCTTTCAAACATTGTTGGCTAAGACTCTAAGGAATGAACAAGAACAGGCATGAATAGAAAGGAAAAAAAAAATGTATGTCTGTGTGTATATGGGTATGTCATATCTTGATTTCAACTCTATTTTTAGTTTGAGTCTAAAAAACAAGAGGATTGGTCTTTTGACCCAATTTATTCCTTCTAAACTGTCAATAAATAAGAAATGAATCCCTCTCAAAAGCTCACCAATCTTTTTCATAGGCTATTTTGTTCATACTGGGGAGAAAAATAAATATGAGAGATGGTTCCTTTCCCTCAAAGTACACATCTTTATGAGCATCATAAAATATAGAGATGGTGTTTTGTGAGGCTGCATTGGATTACAGAGTGGGCTGATGCCCCATCTAAACTGGTACCATCACTGATAACAGTCTTCTGTGAAAATTAGATTCCTTAGTTAATTGCAACACACTGAAATGGAAGGGGTGATTATTATGTCTGGAGTAACTGCCTCCTTACTAGAAGAATCTGGGAAGCACAAGGCTTGGTGGTGGTACAATCTGTATCAGTTTTAGGACAGAAGTCAAGATCTAAGATTTGTAGCTGTTTCCTAGTCTGGCTGGAATCCCAGTTAAGGAGCCATGAATACCACTCTAGAAAGCATCTTATTCAATGAGCACCTTTTGCATATTCTACCCACCCTCCACGCCGACTCTGAAAAGGCAGACAAGATTTTCTCTGTGGGCTATGTTTCCTGGGTTGGCTAGGTGGCTTGCACTCTGGGGGGCTGGTAAAGTATGCTGAGAAAGAGTGAATCGACCTCTACCCTTGATATATGACATCATTCCTTCTTGAACCAACCCACCCAAAAATTCTCTAAATAGGCAAGCAGACAGCATGTTTTTAAAATATAATTTAGCTTCTTTTCTACCACTGAGCTCCTTCTCTCAGAAATCAACTCCAGAAATTTGAATTAAGAACCTTCCCTGGCTGGGTGAGGTAGCTCATGCCTGTAATCCCAGCACTTTGGGAGGCTAAGGTGGGCAGATTACCCGAGGTCAGGAGTTCGAGACCACCCTGGCCAACATGGTGAAATCCCATTTCTACTAAAAATACAAAAAATAGCCAGGCGTGGTGGTGGATGCCTGTAATCCTAGCTATTCGGAAGGCTGAGGCAGGAGAATCACATGAACCCAGGAGGCAGAGGTTGCAGTGAGCCAAGATTGCACCATTGTACTCCAGGCTGGGTGAAAAGAGACTCTGTCTTAAAAAATAAAAATAAAAATAAAAAAATTTAAAAAAAAAAACCTTCCTATTTTCTTGCAGTTCTATGAAGCCAGAGACAAGTGCTAATCCTGACCAAAGGGAGGTGTAGGAGAAATACGACTTGTTTTAATTGAGCTGCCTTGCTCTTGAGAACTACTTGCACCAGTGTAAGGGAAATCATGTATGTTGGTAAGGCTTTGGCCTTATTGTATCCTGAAATCCTAATGCAGAGGGAGAACATCCTTGGTAAGCTGAAATCCCTATAGAAATAAATAACTTAAAAAAAAAAAAAAATCCTGAAATGAAGCCCTCCTCAACCAAGCCCAGTGTTAAGAGAATGAAACCATTAACTTTTTTCTGATTGTCTTAGCTGAGGATCCCAGAATGTCAAAGGTTTCCTACAAACATCTCACCCAGGTCTGAGTAACCTAGATTCACAAGGGCCCATACTAGATGACACCTCTACCAATTATCATCCTGTTGTTTCCTAAGGATTTCTCAAGTTGTAGAGACAGTAAATAGGTTTGCTCATACGTTGGTGCTATTTCATGTTGTTTTAATGGAGCTATGTGGCTATTTAAAGCAGTAATTAAGGTGCTTTGTCATTCATTAGAACAGCAAAATGAGTTCCAAAGTAGAAAAGTATTGGGCAGTAGAAACTGCCCAATAATTTTTAATACTAAGGCTCCTTCAGCTAACAGACCATTACTTATCCTTCCTTTGCTTTCCCCCTACTCCTCCCACTGCCTCTTTTCTGTCAGCATCCCGTTTCATCAGTTTGTGCCTCTTATTTTATGAAACTGAACTATTAAAAGATGCTGATTTATTTCCAAGAGAAATAGGGTAGACTAGACTAGAATGGACATAACAACTCCTGTCTGATTTGCTTTAAGGCTGCAATTTCTGTTCATTGTCTTGCCCATGCACTTTGAAATTTCACTGCTCTGCCAAGTTTCCACTGGAACATTGGGTCGAGAAGTCAAAATGTAGAGAATAGCAAACCAAGAATATACTCTTCAGAGAGCCCAGTGATGGCAATTATATACTACATAGGCCATTAACCAGCTACAAAGCAGTAGCAGCTAACCAACCTGGGGATAAAAGACATCTGCTGGCTGCATACTGATTCCAAGCATAATGGGTCTCCCATTCCCACCTCCACCTGGCTCCACAATTCCCTGCATTGTCTTTTAACCTCCTCCTCTTCAGACTTGTTTCCTTATGCAACTCCAGAAACCCAGTATCTTATTTAAACACACCTGCCATTTGAAGTACACAGGTCAGGGAGCGGTGTGGGTCCTTCTTCTGGTATAACCTCAGGTTCTTCATGGGAATATAGATAAGCTGTTTCACTTTCTTGGCCTATTTACTCTCCTGTAAAAAGAGGGAGTTGCAGGAGATTCTTCAAAACCAAACTGAATATTTTGATGGGTTGAAGAAAAGAAGAGCTACATGGTGTGTTGTAAAAGGTTTCATTGTATTCTAGAATCAGGCTTGGCACCCCAGCTCAGGCCTTCTGGTGAGTAGGTAGGGAAACATTTAAAAAAAGAAGAGTGAGTCTTGGCCCTCGAAGAGATCACAATCTTAATCATTTTCCGTGAAAGTCAAGGTATTTCACAACACTGGATGACTTGCCTCTAAGACTAGCTTCTCACCTGAGAATCCCATCACTCATCAGGACATTCCACTCTGGTGTTTTAGCACGTGTATCCTATGAAGGCTGTAACCCACTTCCCATGGCAGTTGTCTGAATTCTCTGCCAAAGCCTCTGCAAGAATCAGAAATCAGATCAGAACTTGTGAAACATCCTTAGAGAAATAACTGTAATGACTCCTCCCTGCTCCCCCCTCCCCCACCCCCAATGTAATCATAGTGAGAAACTTCCAGCAAGATTTGAACAATGTATTCCCTGGTGTGTTCCTGTTACTCTAAGTGCAGCTAAAGCAGAAAAGATGGGACCATTCCAGACCACTGGAGGGTTTGTCTAAATTCATACCATTAACTACACTAATAAAAAGCAATTTATAGCAGACGTGACTGGAGTTGAGCCAGCTCTCTCCATATTCACCCTCAAACAAGACCTCACACTGGAAACGTTTCTGAAATGCTTCTGCACTCCTATGGTTTCAACACTTCTTATAATCAGAAAACACTCTCTTTCTCAACAGGGATATTATGTATGCTTTTTATCAATGGAATCCGAGACAATCAATCCAAAGTCTCTTGGAGGATGGGACATTAGAGCTCAGATTCTAAACAAAAGTTATTTTCCATAGCAGTTTACTATCTGGATTTATGTAATTGTGGTCTCATTCCAGCAGAGGAGTTTCTAATGGCTCTTTACTCCCACCCAAGCTCTGGACATTAAGTAGGAAAATGAAATTACAAGGGAAGCGTGTCAACAGAGCTGCGCCTCTCCAAAAAGATGCTCCTGCTTGTGTTGAAGTCCTTTTGTCTGTGTAAACTAGCCACATGAGTTCATTGGACAAGGCCTCCATGACTGTGCTTCATAGAATCCACTTGGCCTCACCTGTCTCTTCAGTTGCATCTAGCTTGGTCTTTGGCACAACAGAACCATGAGCTACAGTAGTGATGTCAGGAATGTCTTAGCTACTACTTAAGGGCCAGCACAGTACCTCTTCTGGTCGGCTCTGGATGTTGTTCAGAAAAGTGGCACTCTTTGAATGGTCCCTATTTAGTGACCCCAGGTCTGTCTGGTTTAGTGGGTCTCCAGGTCCAAGTACATGTCTTTGGATGACTTTTGAAATGTTTCCTTAGCTAGGAGAAAGCATTTTAATCTTCTTTCAAAGTGTAAGTTAGAATGGGCTCAGGAAGAACTAGAATATATTTTATTACATAAAACATCATATGCATATATAATCTCCAGTTTTTCTATTCAGATTTTTAACTTCCCTATACCTGTCTTTCCGCCTGCTATATATTAAATCTATTATGGAAAATCGGTATACCATGAAAGCAGGGCATCAGAGTAAAAACACAGCCCCTTTTCCTACAATATAGAAGGGGATAATAAAAGCACCAATATCACTACTAAAGTGGGATGTAGTAACAGGAGGAGGAGGAGAGTACCATGGAGAGGGCAAAAATTAAATCATGGAATGTGAGCAGTAATCTAAATAGATGAGATTTTGAAAGATAAGGACAAGATTCCAGGGAGAGGGAACAGTATGAGCAAAAATATGGAGATTAAAAATAGACAGCACATTCCAGGTTATTATCCATTTGGATAAAGTGTAATCAATGGGAGACACGTTTGGGAAGATAGATTTAGAGTACATTGAAAGCTTAAAGGGTCAGGATTCATTTAGTATAGCAGTTCTCAAAGGCAAACCAAAATGGTACTCCTTTACAAACAAAGCAGCTTTCTATCTTCTTTCCATTAGCTGACACCTTTAGTCCAGCTCAGATTTTCCTGTACTTATTTTGAGCGAACTTAACTTTTCCTTTGTCTCAGAAGTAGAGTACCCACTAGAAATTCACATCTTCAAGAGTGTCAGTTTGAACCAGTAAGTACTATGCATTTAGTTTGTGCTAGGTACCCACTAGAAAGGGGATAGATAGGTATGGTAAAGTCATGGTTTTACTATGAGCTCACTATACTGATTCTCAGCAAGTTATTTCTATGTGTTATCAAGGCAATACTTAGTACAATGAAGGTGTTTCTAAAGGAGAGTTTTTGATCCAAATTATTACCTTTTATTGATCTAACTGAAATAGTAAACAGACCTGAAGAAAACATAGTCTAGCATGTCCTTTTTTACACCCTCAGTTGCATCTGAAATTACTTCTCCCAACGAACATCTCTATTCAAAGCATGAAAATCAGGTCCACAAAGAAAAAAGGTATAGAGGGGAAAAGAAGTCAAATATGAGTAGAAAAAATAAAGACAAACATGTAATTGACTGGTATTAAGTCATTGCTGGTATTAAGTCATTGCTAGTATTAAGTCATTGCTAGTCCAAGTACAGAAAAGGAATAGTTTCTTTCACAAAGCTACATTTCTTAAGCAAATTCTTTAGAACAAGATTGCCTCAAATCTTTTTTAAAATTGGTGTTTATATATCAAATAAGCAGTTTGCTAAACTCAACTTTTTCCACATTAGATGTATCTCTACCTCATGTAAAAGCATACCATACTCAACATGTCAATTTAGCCTGAATGGTATAGAAAAGGCTAAAAAATTGAGTTCCTACTAGGTACTTCAGAGCATTTTAAATTCATACTACTTCATATTTTAATGGCTCAATCTTCCAATACTTAAGCCATTATATTTTCAGCACTAACCACAGTTAAAATGGTATGAGTAAATTAAATCCCAAGGGGGTACCACCTGCTTAGTATATTGAATGGGTATAGATAAAATACCTACTCAATGTGATCCTTGTGCTTATTAGACAAAAGGTTAGTGCAATGTTTAAAAAAAGGAAAAACAGCTTGAGTTTTAGTTTCAATTCAAAACAAACATAGCAGGGACCTCAGAGGCCTCCAAGTATGTCTGACAAACTGGATAAAACATGTCTTCAACTGCTTTGGACTTGAAATGGACAAAGTGAACCACAAAGTGACCAATACAAAAACCTAATACTTTTTAAGCCCTCTTGATATTCCAAGACTGCCAAAGGGTATTCCACTCTCATTGTCTAGATCAGCATCACAGTAGACCTGTTCATTAAAAATCACCCTATCTAGAACTGATGCAAGTTACTGCAATGAATAATTTGTAGTGCATTTAGGGTGAAGAGTGGTTGGTGCATGATTAGAATACTCAGTGACCGTTAACTTGTCAAGTGTTCAGACATACCATAGTGCTTCCAAATCACAAATCACTTGGTCCTCTCCCCCAGGAGAGGCCATTTAGGGAGACCTCATTCTCAAACTCGACTGGCCTAGAGAAGCTATAGAAAGAGACCAAATTACCTTGCAGCCATAGTTGTGAACACACTGGAGCCATACTTGAAAACTGGCAATAAACAGGACAACAGAGAGAATTCATTGCTAAGACAACATTAATGGCAAAGTTGTCTTTAATTTAAAACATTCCAAAATGAGTTTAAGATTACAAAATAAATGCAGTCACTGGAGGAAGGGGTTATTTTATTTATACACTCAATCTTAGATTTAGCAACTTTTAGTTTTGAGTCAGGATTCATTGACTAACTTAAGATGGGCTAGTTTCTGCCAACAGGGCAAGAGTGTGCAATCTCAGAGTCTCACCCAACCTTGCCAAAGCAAATGACTTCTGCATTAACTGGAAGTCATCCCCAAAGGACTTGCCCTTCATGTTTTCCTCATTTTGCCCACTTACTTGCACAAAAGGTGTACCCTTTGTCTTAAAAGTTCCCTAGTTTGATGTTTAGGCAGAAGAGCAAATCCTAGGTTATTATTCTGCAAATAATTTTACATTTCCTTTATTCCAAAAATGTAGCTACTAAGTTAAATGTATCATGACCCACAAGGGGTAAAAGTTAGATACGACCTTCCAATAGCTAGGGCATGTTTCCTGAAACACTATATGGTTCATTAGGTTCACTAGTACATTATTCAAGAAGTTACCGTAACCCCAAAGAATCTAAGAAGGGCACTGTGTAATTCTTCAGGTCACAATGCCAGCACGACTGGGGAGTCTGTTACAGGTAAGACAACCACAAGTTACAATTCTGTGATTCCAAATACTTTGGGGATGCAGAAAATGTGCTTAGCTGGGCAGCGTGAATTAGCTAAGCAACACAGTGCTATGATGGAAGAGGTTCAAGATGATTCATACTTTCATACCAGACCAGAAGTCACAAGCCCACATAGCAGCAACTCTTGACAGCTAGCCAAAGTAGAAAGTATTTCTAAAAAGCAGCCTGGGGACATTTAATTAATTGGCCAGGAAAATTAGGTCAGAATTACAAAGTTCCTCATCTTCATGAAGAAGAAAATGTGACAGTATGTCTTTTATATGGAAATTTCTTTGTATATATGTATAAACTTGGTATGGCCTTAATGCTGCAGTTAAGGATCTGTTTGGCTACCACCTTAAGCAGCGTATTAAGCAATCGCTTCCTTAATGTAACATTTTTACTTCTTACTGGACACTCAACCTTCAACAACTAATTCCCTTTTGCCCCTTACTCTTCCCCTTTTTTTTTTTTGCATGAAGTCATAAAAGTTACGGCAGTTATTTTTTGGCTTGTAAAAAAAAAAAATCTATTTCTGCAGTCTGAAGATGGAATGTAAAATTTCTGTGAAACATGTATATTTATTGAACCATCCATATACACATATCCATGCTGATTCCAATGGAAAAAAATTAAAGTTTTCTGAAATTTTCTGTGGTTAACTCGTAATTGTTACTATTTAACCAACTTTATATGCAAGAACTTTCACTTACCCCAGGGAGAAACCTACGTATAACCTAGGAAATATCTCACTTTAGACAAGGTTTTATGCCGAGAAATGAGAATTCACTGGTTCATTCAAGAAGTATTTATTGATAGGTGCTAGGCAAGATACAAAGATGACTCAGACACAGATCCTGCCCATAAGGAGCTTACAGTCTAATAGGGGAGAGAGAACACATACATGGGATACATGGTCAGAGCTATGTTTCAGTAAGATGAATCTAACATTGTGTATAAAGTAGGCGGGAGTAAGAAGAGGTTAAGTGAAGCTGAGAGAGTACTGAAATTACATAGGTGAGGAAGACAGACGTGAAAGACTTGAGGTAGAACTGACAGGACTTAGCTGAAGACTGGATATTGGGAATAACAAAAATGGAAGCAGATGACTCAGACTTTAGCATGGATGATGTCATGAACTGAAAGAAGGAACAAGTTTTGGCAAAGAAATGAAAATTTCATGTAAAATTCTTCTGCACAGAAACAAACTGCCTGGGATATACCAGGCATAATCAGGAAGAAACGGCTAGTTACCCAGACCAATGGAAGCACCTCAAAATGGCCAGTGACTTCCTCCCGCTTCTATACCCATCCCCCCAAATTTCCCAACAATTTCCTCCACTAAAATGGTGTAGTGCCTAACATTTATTAAATTCAAGGTCTATCTCCAGACATACCTCCCTTAGGAATGAAAACAGAAATATATTAAGTTATTCAACTCAGTAAGTTATCATCTAAAGACTCTAGTTGTGAGTCACTGTACCTTCTGGTGGAATATAGAGATTAACTCCCTAGTCCTTGTCTTCCAGGAGCTTACAGTCTAGTAAAGTAGTAAAACAGATAATGTAATTCTAATTCTAGATTGAAGGGGTAAGTTATGAACTATGAGAAAGACAAAGTGCTCTAGAACAGTTTTAGAAATGAAGGTCGGAACAGGACCTCAAACAAGAGGGACAATGTGGGAAGTAGATGAGAATGGATTTGTTCCTCGGACAGATCAGCCCCAAAAAGGGCTACTCCCCATTCCTGTTGCCAATTTTTTCTTAGGAAAAAACACAGCTCTTGTACTGATCTTTAAAAAAAAAAATTACTTACATGGCAAGAGATCGGAGGAAAGGGGAGAGTGTAGATCTCAGTGGACCTTCAGGGAAGAGAGAAGGCACTTGAAGCCAAGGAATCACAATGCCTGGCTTATCGGGAGGACCCTAAGTGTTTTAGCAAGGCTGGAGCATCACTTCCATGAAGAGTGGGAAAAATAACTGAAAAGTAATATTAAGACCTTGATATAAACATGGCATTGCCAGGCACTAAACAGGGTACACGCCTAAGACCAAATTGCTGCCCCCTAGGAGCTTACAATTACAACAATACAAGGTGGAAAAAGCACCACAATGTACAGAATGCAAAATGCTGAAGTATTTAGGAGAAATTACAGCTGAGTTTCAGCTATTAACACATTAGGATACCCAATAGCTTTCTGACAGCTAGTAGTAAACTCATCCCTGAGGGGAGCACAAGTTAATGTCCTTAGACAACAAGCCCTGGTAGAGCTGAGCCATTAAAGACAGTTCTAAGAAAATAGAGAAAACAGGGGTATGAAAACTACAGAAGCAACTGGGCGAACATACAAAAAGTGATACCCTCCCTTTTTCTCCTGACGAACTTTAACAGTGCTGGCCTTCCTATAGTGAATCTAAACTGATGATCACCGTATTACTTCTAGAAGCAGATCTGGGACTCTACTAGCCAATTATCTGATCATTTGTAAAATGAATGGGTTGTACAGGTCACTTACCAGTCCTTTCCAGTACTAACATTCTATGATTCAAAGAATTCTGAGAGTTTCTCCGTTCTTTGTGGTAATAATCAAAATAGAAGAAAAAAAATTTAAGTCTGATGCTTCTCACTCAAAAATATAATTATTTTCTATATAAATGACAAATGATCCCTATGCTATCAGCTAAATTTTACTCCCACCCTATCCTTCTTCAAAATTCATGAATTTTTTAAAACCACATGTCCTACAAGCTACCTTAGCATGCACCAAATGGTTTTTCAAAAAGTTTTCTCCTCTCCTACTTCCTTATACCAGCTTCTTGGTATAATGTCATTTAAAGGGCCAAATCAGTGTACATCCAATCTTCCTAACAAAATTTTAAAATTTAGGAGAACAACTGACATCAAAACATAAGGACAATGAGTAACCAAAGTGGTTTTTGTTTTGTTTTCTAATTTTTTTTGTTTTTTAGAGACCGGGTCTCACTCTGTCACCCAGGTTAGAGTGCAGTGGCACGATCATAACTCACTGCAGCCTCCAACTCCTGGGCTCAGGCAATATCCTGCCTCAGCCTCCTGAGAGACCGAGACTACAGGAATGCGCCACCACGTCTGGCTCACTTTTCAATTATCTGTAGAGCCAGGGTCTTGCTGTGTTGCCCAAGCTGGTCTCAAATCCCTGGCCTCAAGCAATCCTCTGGCCTCAGTCTCTCAAAAGCACTGGGATTACAGGCATGAGCCACCCCAACCCACCCCAAAGTGATTTTAACTTCAGCAATAGTTAAAACTGTTTCTATTCAGGTTAAACAGGATTTAATCTTCCCTCTAATTACTACCAATATAGGCAACCTTCCCCATAAGTGAGTTCTTGAAAATAAATACTTGGTTCAGTAAATCAGTAATTTCTGGTAAACATCCTTAATTCACTTAAAAAAAAAATCCCAAAACATCCTTAATTCACTTAAAAAAAAATGCACTGTATGCACACTGTAGCTTACAAATCTGGGACACTGGCCACATTTCAAAATACTAAACAAATATGAATTTCTGTAATTGCCCAGGTCACATGATTTATTAAAGAAATAGTTGATCAGATTCCCTATATTATTTTCCTCTTACTTACAGGGAATTAAAATAAGCTACTAGGTTTAAGTAGAAACTGTGGAGAGAAGATGAATCCAATGTTCTCAAACTAAGTCACATAAACAGAAACTAAAAACCTAATTCCAAGTCAACGCATACGCATAATCAAAAACCAAAACGGTTAAGGGTTTTAGGTAACCTCTAATCATCTTTTTACTCATTCAGGCCTTGATTTGAGACATGAAAGCATGAACAAGGCAATTTAATTTCAGTGTTGTTCTGAGGTGGTATCTATCCACTAGTAAGAATGTAAATATAAACAAGTTTTATCTCACATGTGCCACCATCTCTCCTTTACTATAGTCTGTTAAGAGTTGACAGGCCCACCTATGGTCCCCAGAACCTCAACATTCAACAAATATAAATCCCCTTGGAACCAGAAATTCTTAGTTATCATCTTGTGCCACATGGCCATTACTTGATTAGCAACTTTAACTCAACCCCTCAGCCTACATAAGACATTGCAAAGTTTTTTTGGTACATTAGGCAGTTAGCTAAAAAACCTGATATTCAAATAAATGTTGATGATACTTCTTTTGCAAGTTTAAAAACGGCTCAACTAAAAAGGTCAACAATTATCTGTATGCAGTACTGCAAAGATTCCTTTAAGTAGCACAAAAAGAAAACTGCAATATAAAAGACATCTTTATAGATTTGACAAATGCAACCATTTAAAAGAAATGTCACTCAGCAAAAACAGTGGTCTACAAATCTAAGCTCTTCAGAAAGGTTACCTATAAGTTCTAAAATGGCCTTCTATAAAGTGCAACATTTTCCATTAAATTGTTAAATTCTACGAGGGTTTTTCAAACAGAGGGATGAAGAAAAGTATCAGAAGGTGACAGTTTATAAGCACAAAACACAAATTCTATAAACTCACCTGGATTATGCTCTAATAACAATATTGTTATCCACATCCAGATTTGAAGTTTGCACTAAATTATCAAATCAGATGAGAAAAAAACTTAAAAACAAACCACTACTATTGTGTTACCATATATAATCTGCAAATCAAAAAGACTCACAAAATCCAACTTTAATTATCTTGTTTGCCCTAAAGGAAATTAAGAACTGTAATGTTAACCTTGTTCTGAATGTATTCTAGACTCAAGTCTCCCTACAGTAGGAAGTTCATTGCGGTCTATGTTACTGAAATGTAATTAGGGGGGCATGATGGTTCCAGACAAAAATCATCAGTTTGGGAGACCAATGCGCTCCTTGCTACATGGATGACTTGGAAGCCTGTCATTTAACTGCTCTGATTCAGTTTCTTCCTCATCTATTGTGCTGAGGACAGTATCACCTAATCCGCAGCACAGATGTGAAAATTAACTTTTCTAACCTAAAGTGCAAATCAACTAACACTGTGGTAATGACATACTCATCCAAAGTCAAATTATTATTTTTGGATTATCGATCTCACTGGTCCCTAGCACTATCTGACAAAGTTGAGAACACTGGAATATACAAAGTAAAGCCCAACCTCACCACTAACACAAAAATACAGTTTAAGGCCCAAGATCTCTAATTATACATCAACAAGTCTTAAAAAACTAAGACCCACTGAACCAAACAAATCTTATCTAGCTAAAATACTCATGAGGCCAGGTGCAATGGTGCACACCCATAGTTTTGGCTACTTGGAAGGCAGGAGGACTGACGAGGCCAGGAGCTTCAGACCAGCCTGACAACATAGCAAGACGTTGCCTCTGTAAAAATAAAAATTAAAAAACAAAAACCTCATGGGTCAAGAGTTCTAAGTTCAGTAGCTAATAACTATACATTGGGCCATTCCTATGGATGAAAATTTTCATTTTAAAATCTGAAAACGTTCAATGTGATGAGCTCCTACTGCTGCCACCTATAGAAAATGTTGCCCTAACATAACCATTTTCCAGCAGTGGAAATGTATACATCTCTGAGCTCTCATGTTTACTCTACATGCAATAATGTACATAATTGTACGAGGATTCTCAACAGTGCTGATCATGTTAATCCTATTTCTTAGGTCCAATACCATCATTCAAAACCTCACAATCATCCCAACTCTGATGACTGAAAGTACTGGGGAAGCCTTGTATTTTCTGATTGTGCAGTAATTCCCTGCAACAAATTGCAAGCAGCATCAGCATGTATTGCTACCACCTCTCCACATTTACACACACATACACAACACACACATACATTTGGTACAGACAATAAAAAGTGAAATTACTAATTCCTTAGAGTAGACATTACTGTAATTCTTGAAACAGATTTCCATTTCCTAGTTTGTTATTTATCTGAGGCTGAGTTTCAAAAGAATGAGTCTTCATTCCAGTTCTTCTAATCCCACAGCTCCACCCACCCACAGGAATAGGGACTATCAGTATTCTCAGTGGGGTTGCTTCATTTTTACACATTTGGTATCCTTAGACCCCACCCAATAAATGCCAGATGCATGTCTCTCCAACAAACCTTCCAAATTTCACACATTTCTAAATGTCCTCTAGGATGTGATAACGCCAAGCTGAGGACTGCTGCATCTAGTTAATGCTGTTAAGTCTCCAAGTAGGAAGAACTCCTGTTTTGAAATGTGTAATTTAGTATTCACCTGTGAAGGATAATTTCTAGGCTATCCATAATTTATTACCTTGAAGTTACCACAAAGTAATTTGTTTTTTCAAAGTAACTCAGACTAAACTTTTCTTTCCACCCACCATATGCTTAATATAAGCTACACAAGTATAAGTTGTATTTCTTCCTGTTACCACTGATCTGGGCCAAAAGTGGTTACCAAAGTTACTTAAACTAACCCTACAAAAAACCCATGTGATTCAGTTACATTAAGTTTATGTAAAGGAGATGCTGCCAATTTTCAAATATTCGAGGAACTGGAACCAAACTGGTAATACCAACTTCACTGTGGTCTTAACCATCACAGCAAACCTAGAGTTTCTCAGTAACACAAACCAAATATTCCTATGCTATCTTCAAACGACAGTCCTAAAGATGAATACTGTTAAGAAAATAAATACGCTGAATTTTACAACCTGGTTGCCCTTCAATTAGTATGATAAATAATCACACAAAATTTGTTTCACACGTGTAAACAAAACCTTCACCCATCTCACACACAGCACTCAACAAATAACACATATGTGAAACGAGTATTAGTCTATATTGCCAGATTAAATTTTCTTCCAGAAATATTTTAATAAAAATTGGCCATTTCCAAGTAACACCCACTGCATGCCAATCAATAAAAGAGAACCATAACAAAATAGAAAATTTACCATATGGCTATGATTTTAAGAAAAAAAATGCGGACACGAGCACATGAGCAAAGTCCAATATTAAAGTAACATTCCTTCTTACGGGCTATGATTAGGAATCTGATTAGATACCAGAATAAAAACACAAATGCTGAACTATTTAGGTCAAAGAACCTCTATAGAAGCATCTGTCTTCGAAGGCATTCCAGTTTGAGACTCAATTTTAGAATAAGGCATAACAAACAAGTTAACAAAAGACATACACAAAGTGATGAAAGAGGGATTCTGTAACTCCCCACATACTCTGGACCTAATAAAACAAATCTAGATTTTTTTTAAATTATTTTTGTTTAAACAATTGCCAAGACTGAAATCAAAGATAAATAGAAGGCACAACAGTTTTGCTCTGGTTGTTATCTGAGTTTTGGGAATTTTTTTGCTTTTTGTTTTTTTACAAATACAAATTAAACATGAAAAAACTACTTTAAAAAACAACAGTTCAAGAAAAGCCTATCAGTTGCATTCTAGACATTTAAAACCTATTATCACAATTTAAATTTCAATGGTAAAAACAGTAGGTTTTAGAATTGTTTTGTGATCCTTTATCAAAAGAAAATTTCTATTCCTTTTATTCAGTTTTTAAACATACCAGTGAGAATCAAAATTGTCAAATTTTCCAATGGCAATTTCTCCACACTAGAAGGTAGTCATGACTCTCAAAGAAGAAACAATTTGGGTTTTTCCTGCCTTCAAAATATTATCAAATCCTGTATTTCTTACAGGCTTTTGAAACACGTAGAAAATAAGAAATATTCCAATGAATGAAACATACCAAATGTCAGTAATACACAAGACATTCCTTTGGGGAAATGGCTGTTAAAAAAAAAAAATCCAGTCTGTATATGCAAAGTAAGCAAGGAAATTCAGTCTTTTTTTTTTCTTCTTTAAAAGTCCATTATTCCTAAAATATCATTCCACAAAATTGGAAGTGAAAGACTAAAGGTCAGGAAAGGGAAGAGAGGGAGAGGGAGCACACACCATTAACACACAAAAAAAGTAAAATTATACAAACTTAAGCAGTTTATAACAGACTGGGGTCATACTCCAAGATACCAAAGGCTGGTCGAAGAAATTCACCATTCTGCTGGAACTAGGGTTTGTATGGCTGCGTGAAGATCCATGAAGATTCACTGCCGTGGTGCAAGCCCCCTTCCCACTCCAAATCCTGGTTTCTGCACCATGCCTCCACGGGGAGGGCCTCTCATTCCACCACCCAGCCCACCTCGAGGGCCTCCAGGTCCCCGAAGGCGATTATCTCGTCGGTCGCCTTCCCTGGCAGCTCGAGTCTTCTTCTCTTCGACATTCAGACGGACCTCACCTCTGAACATGATGGGCTGTAAGAATCAAGGTGACCAGACTTAGAGTAGTGATGAGCTATCACTATCAAAGAAAGCTATAATAATGAACCAGCAGAGGCTGGGCAATGGCTCACACCTGTAATCCCAGCACTTTGGGAGGCTGAGGCAGGTGGATCACGAGGTCAGGAGTTCAAGACCAGCCTGACCAACATGGTGAAACACCATCTCTACTACAAAAATACAAAAATTAGCCAGGCATGATGGCACACGCCTGTAGTCCCAGCTACTCAGGAGGCTGAGGCAGGAGAATCACTTGAATCTGGGAGGCGGAGGTTGCAGTGAGCCAAGATCGCACCATTGCACTCCAGTCTGGGAAACAGAGCGAGACACCGTCTCAGAAAAAAAAAAAACCAGCAGATTATAAATCAGCTAAATTCTCACAGTTCAGTTTTTTGTTTGTTTTTTTAATGCAACACAGTTTCACTTGTCACCCAGACTGGAGTGCAATGGCATGATCTTGGCTCACCGCAACTTCTGCCTCCCAGGTTCAAGCGATTTTCCCTGCCCCATCCTCCAGAGTAGCTGGGATTAGAGGCACCCGCCACCACACCTGGCTAATTTTTGTATTTTTAGTAGAGACAGGGCTTCGCCATGTTGGCTAGGCTGGTCTCAAACTCCTGACCTCAAGTGATCCGCCTGCCTCAGCCTCCCAAAGTGCTGGGATTACAACAGTTCAGTTTTTAACTGAGAACATACAATTTACCATTAACAAATACATGGAAAGGTGATTAGGTAGGCAGGCCAGTTTTAAAAAGCCATTTTAAATAGCACAGCAGCACAAGTTAACTCTCATCGTACTTATTTTTTCTCATATAATTATGTAAATTGAATAAAGAATTGCCACCTTCCCCATAGATTTGGAGGCTTAGAATAAAACCTCATCATCGCCAATGTGAAAAGATGGTACTGTACATATTTATGCAAAGTACGTATATATTTAAAATAAAAACTTCATTAATCTGACATAAACTTTTAACTTGTTCTTCACCTCCTGAGAAGTTTGGATAGTCTTGGGCTTCGTTTCCTAACAGAGCCAAAGTTACCAAACATTTCAATATATTCAATTATGCTCTTCACCAGCAATATAATTTTCTAATTTCTTAAAATGAGCATCTAACAGTACTATGTGTCAGAGAAGTGTTCTATTCAAATTTATTAACTCACTTAACCTTTATAACAACCCTCTGACGGTAGATACTTACTTTAAGGACTAGCAAACTAAGGACTGGGGAGGTTAAGTAACTTGTCCCATGGGTCACAACACTAATGAGTGATGAAAGGAAAATGTAAACCAAGGCCTCCAAACTGGGAAAAACAAGCTTTGAACCGCTAAGCTACACTACAGTATGTCATACACCAGGGCAGTCAGTCTTACATAAGCTATTTCTGCTCACACAAAAAATTACTGAAGGAAGCATAGCAGACTTCTATCAATACCATGAAATGAAGGGTGGCCACTAGGCCTAATAACGTGCTGAATGATGGATTTATCTACAAAGCCTACTGGACATTTCTGGGTTCTTCAGTGGCTTTGGTGAGATGAACCACTGTTCTCTCATTTCTCAAACAGTATTTTGCAGGAGATGCTTCACAAAAATATGTGGTAAAATAATTTGAAAGATAATGTGTATGTGCATACTCAGGTTGACATAATGTTATGACCACAACATTAAACTATGCAGTATGCCCAGGTGCACTGGCTCACACCTATAATCCCAGCACTTTGGGAGGCCAAGGTCAGTGGATCACCTGAGGTCAGGAGTTCGAGACCAGCCTGGCTAATATGGGGAAACCCCATGTCTACTAAAAATACAAAAAAATCAGCTGGGCACGGTGAGGGGCACCTGTGATCCCAGCTACTCAGGAGGCTGAGGCAGGAGAACTGCTTGAACCCGGGAGGTGGAGGTTGCAGTGAGCCGAGATCACACCATTGTACCCCAGCCTGGGCAGCAGAGCGAGACTCTGTCTCAAATAAAAAAAAAACCTTGCAGTATGCCCATTAGCATTCTGGAGAATATCACTGATCTGCAATATTTCTATTACATGGTATAAAGTACACAATTTTAATCCACAGGGACAGAAAGCAGATTAGTGGCTGCAAGGGGCTGGGGAGACAGGTACAAGGAATGACTGCTTAGTGAGTAAAGAGCTTATGGCTATTAGTAAAAAACTTTTGGAATTAAAAGTAATGGTTGCACAATATGTGTTCTAGATGCAATTAAGTTGTACATTTTTAAATGGTTAGGTGTTATGTAAATTTCACCTCAATAAAAAAGTATAGCTTAGTAAATTAATATCATTTATACCCTTGTTCTTCTAGACTACTACAAAAAGCAGTTTTTTGCTAGGGGAGGGGAAGCTTTCTTTGGGGCTACGACAGTAAGATTTCCATTCTACAAATTCTTCTAATATTAGAATTTACAGGGTAAGAGTGCTGTTAGTAAGGGTGGTTCCAAGTAGTCTGACTATGTAATTTATCTTCCAAACCCAACTTATTGACTTATAGGAGAAGTTCCTAATAGTTATTCTCTACAAAACAGCAGTACACCAAAACTGCCCTGGGCAAACTGGCTCTTATCTAATAGTTAAAAGTAGGTTTGTATTTCAACTCTTGTACACCAAAAGCCAACACCAAGGAAAGGTAGTTACGTAAATCTCAGTGCACTGATAACTATTCATTTTCTCATTCTCATAATTCATGTTTTCAAAAACTAAGTTATTTAAACATAAGTTTCGTTTTTCTAAAGCCCCAGGCAGGTCTTTTAACAATGGTTGAAAATAATGGAATGAATTACCTGAATATGTTGGAATAAACTGCACTTTACATAAAGACCCAGCTGTAAAGATAAAGATATTCTAAAGAACCAAAACCCTTTTAAAAAAACAAATCAAGATGAAAAGCTGCTTACCCTGTTGCTAAGGACCTTCTGAACAGGCTCAGAATCATCAAACACAACAAAACCAAAATTGGGTAATTTCCCACCACTGTTAATGCGCAACTCCACCACGTTCCCATAATCTGCAAGTGAAACAGATTCTCAGATAACTACTTAGACCATTCCCTTTAAATATTCCATGTACACAGTCCAATACAGTAGCCACTGGATGCATGTGACTACTGAGCACTTGAACTATAAATACAGCTAGTCTGAACTGAGATGTGCCTCTCATAAGTGTAAAATTATGGGAGGCACATTTGGATTTCAAAGATTTATTATGAAAAGTGTAAAATATCTCTCACCATATTCTTACATGTTGAAATGACAATGCCTTAAGAGTTAAATGTTATTAAAATTATCCAGTTTCTTTTTACCTTTTTTTTTTTTTTTTTTTTTACCATGACTACTAGAAAATTTATAATTACGCATGTGGCTCATTTTCTATTTCTGCTGCACAGTGCTAGAGACACTAGATGAATTTAGTGTTCAAAACTCAATAACCTACTTTGAAAGAAATCTTTAAGCTCTGATTTGTCCACTTCATGAGGCAGGTTGCCAATGAAGAGTTGGTGACTGTCAGGGTGTCTCACCATTCTTCGGGGTTCAATGTCACCTTGCTCTCCAGCCTCACGGACTTAAAAGGAGACAAAAACATCAATGAAAGGCAAGAGAAAGAAGACATCTTTCAGTGACTGCTCACATTCAATAGTTTTCCCTCTACCCTAAAAACAGGCAATTCCATCAACCCTACAATATTTTTATTTTAAAGTATATAAATATCAACTGCCCTCCCAAAATAAGCTCTCACCTCAAAATCCCCCAAACGAGAAATCGCCCTTCTGAGCTCTTACTTGGTCTGGGTCCCCTTTGGGGAGGAATATTTATTCGCTGTTCTCGCACCCTTTGATCCCTTTGAGGTCTCTGTGGTGGAATCTGAGATTCAGGCTTAGACTCTGGACGGGGCTGAAAAAATTTAAGTTAACTTTTGTGTTAAAACAAAGCAGGCTTATCCTTTTTCTTAATGAAGTTTCTTAGCTAACAAGTTTTAAACTAGAAAATGGACAATTCCCTTACAAGAAAAATCATTAAAAACCACCTTATACCCTTTTCTTCTGTCCTATGTATCAGTTTTGTTTCTACAATGATTCGGGGTTTTTTTTTTTTTGAGCCAGATTCTCACTGTGTCGCCCATGATGCAGTGCAGTGGCACAATCATGACTCACCGCAGCCTCAACCTCCTGGATTCAAGCAATCCTCCCACCTCAGCTTCCTAATTAACTAGGACTACAAATGCATGCCACAAGGCCCGGCTAATTTCTTATTTTTTTGTAGAGACAGGGTCTCACTATGTTGCCTGAATTGGTTTCAAACTCCTAGGCTCCAGTGATCAGCTGGCTTCAGCCTCCTAAAGTGCTGGGATTGCAGGCATGAGCCACACTGCACCTGACCAGTTTTCACAATCTCTAAACCTCTGTTGAATCAAATTACCAAAATATAAGTACACTTGCCTAATGTACAAGTTTTATAAAGATCTTACCTGTGAAGCTGGTACTTTAACAACATGAGGTGGTATCCCAGTAACTGGAACAGCTCCACTGGGTGGAAGGTTCTTACTGGTCACAGATGCCCAAGAAAACGTCTAAGGGAGCAATACCAACATTACATAATTATACCATTTATCAAAACAATATAAAAGCTACTAACTCTTGATTGCCTGTACACAACAAATGGTAACACATTCTCACAGGCAGGATGGAGTTTATACATATATTAAGATTCCTCTCTTTCAGCTATTCAAAATTTAGTACTGAAATTCCTTGGGACTGATGATCAAGTACCAGGCAAATCTGAGAGGCTTAGGTTCAAGAAACTACTCACTTTTTTTTTTTTTTTTGAGACAGAATCTAGCTGTTGCCCAGGCTGGAATGCAATGGCATGTACACAGCTCACTGCAGCCTCCATCTCCTGTGCTCAAGTGATCCTCCCACCTGTTTCCCAAGCAGCTGAAACTACAGGCGTGTGCCACCATATCCAGCTATTTTTTCTTTTTAGCAGAGATGAAGTCTCACTATATTGACCAGGCTGGTCTTTAACTCCTGAACTCGAGCAACCCTCCTGCCCTCTGCCTCACAAAGTGCTGGGATTAAGTGCGTGAGCCACAACGCCTGGCCCAAGGAAAGCTACTTCCATTCAAATTTGTGAATCAAACAAAATTCCCTCTCCTCTAAAATCAGCTCAGCTCTTCCTGCTGTGATTCAATCCAATCCATGGTACAAACATCGACTCAATTACATCAACTGTAGAATCATCATCAACACTTTTCTCACACATTTAAAAATTGTCACAACCTGTTATTCTACCTAATTATTTCTTTTCCATTTCCACTGCCACAACTCTAATTCAAGCCATCATTCTCTCTCACTAGGTTTACTATATTAACCAACTAAGTGGTCATCTGGTCCAGTCAAACTACTTTTCCACTTGCTTCTTACTGTTTTCTTATCGTGACAAGGTCTTACTCTGTCTCCCAAGCTGGAATGCAGTGACATAATCATAGCTCACTGCAGCCTTGACTTCCCAGGCTAAGCAATCCTCCTACCTCAGCCTCCCAAGCAGCTGGGACCACACATAGGCATCACCATACACAGCTAATTTTTTGCACTTGCAAGCTAAAGTCATTTCAACATTGCTCTTTCCTACTCACCTATTAGCTGCCAGAGAGCAACACCCCCTATCTGTTTTGCCAATACCTACACTTTGAACAATGCCTAACACACAGCAGGAATTTGAATTAATTGTTGAACAAACAAATGACATAACCCTGAGCCTGTAAATACAGCACTAAAAATTATATTCCTTCCCAGAGCGCCAAATGTAAAGGTTTCATGAGTTCAGTTAACAACACCCTAATAAGACTCAGGAGGACAAACCGAAAACTTCCGAAATCAGGTATGCCAACTAGAAAAGAAATTTTACTTCAGCAGTTCATTTCTACTTCCACTATAAAGTTATCTTCAAAAAAATTTCATAGAAAAAGAAAAGTATATTCTGCCATGTTGTTTTTCTTAAAAAGATGTTATGCACTTGTAGTAACAAGCATGTAATAATTTATAGTGTAAAAGATTAAATATTAAAAAGATAAGGAATCACTGACATGGTGCTACAGTGGCACCTAAAATTTCTAGTCTAACAGGCATTCAAGTTACCTAGGGGAAGGGAGTGGTTTATTTTGATGAAATAAACTAATACACATCTTACCTCTCTCTTATCAAAGGCATGGCTCAATATCTAAGAAATTTCCCTGAAATGAACCACCAATATGAAAATGTATCTACAAAAGTCAACCAAACAGCAATACAGAACAGAGATTTTTCTTTTTTAAAAAATAACTAGAAATAGAATAAAAATGAAGACATGTTTCATACCCTCAAGTCTTCCTGTACCGTCTGAGCTATGTCTGCAGGTGCTGGAGAAGAACTCTTCTGAGTATCCTCAGGAGCAGTTTCTTCTAATACTGGCTCAGGCTTTTCCTCTTGGATTTCAGATACAGGTTCTTGTTCTGGTTCTGGTTCAGGATCAGGCTCTGGTTCAGCAACAGGCTCCTCTAAATGTTCTTCCATGTCATTACTTTGATGGAAAAATTTGAGAAATATCATTCTGCCACCATTTATTTCGCAAAAAATTCCCCATCACTTATTAACCAGAAACCAGAACACAGAGTTAGCTCCGTCAAAAAAAAAAAAAAAAAATCTAAGAATCGTATATCTGAGTTTTTAAAAAGTAATTTTTAAAATGCCACTCAATAACTTCACTGGAATCCATTTGACAAATTCTGATGAGCAAATGATTCAGGACATCAAAATGAACCAAACCACTTTATGGCTGGAATCCCACAATCATTACAATTCATTTAGCATACAACATCAGAAAAACTCTCAAAATAGGCTGGGGGAGGGGGGGAAAGAAGGTTGCCATTCAATGGGTACAGTCTGTCTGTAAGGTATATAAAGTTATCTTCAATAAGATTTGTAAGGTGAAAAGTCCTAGAGATCTGTCATACAACCGTGTCTATACAGTTAACATTACTATACTTTATACTTAAAAATGGTTAAGATGAAAAAAAAGGTTAAGATGGCAAATTTTATGATATGTGGCTTTTAACACAAACACACAAAAACTTTCAAACACGTAAGGAATTTGGGGGAGAAAATATATTAGTTATGATTCAGAATACAATTCTTAAAATTCCACATAAATCAAACCAGGAATGCTGTTAAAACTGCAGAGGGGCTAGGCACACACCTGTAATCCTAGCACTTTTCGAGGCCAAGGTGGGCGGCCCACCTGAGATTAGGAGTTCCAGACCAGCCTGGCCAATATGGCGAAACCCCATCTCTACAAAAATACAAAAATTAGCCGGGCATGGTGGTATGCGCCTGTAGTCCCAGCTACTCAGGAGGCTGAGGCAAGGGGATTGCTTGAACCCAGGAAGCGGAGGTTGCAGTCAGCCAAGATCATGGCACTGCACTCCAGCCTGGGTAAGAGAGCGAGACTGTCTCAAAAGAACAAAAACAAAATTGCAGATGTTTTGCCTCCTGAAAGTCTAATTCAGTAGGTTTGCAGTGGGACCATGAATCTTCATTTTCAAGCAGCAACCCAAGTGAGTAACCTGATTAGTTCATCATACCTTGAAAAACACTTGGAAACACCCTTCAGGCACTGAATATTAACATTCAGTGTCACATGGTAACAAGTAAATATGGATTTCTTTTGCTATCAAACACATTTCTGTTCTAATCACAAGGGGGGGAAAAAACCCAAAGGTACAATGATGTACTTACGAAGGTAATGAAATTCTTTATTGCTACTTAACTCACATATTGGTATTTATATCAATTTATGCCCGATCTCTAATAGGTGTCTGTCCACTTCATATTCCCTCAAAGCATTTAATACCTCAATACATCCAACTCTTGATCAACAATATGCAAGTTTTCACTTAACACCAAGAAAAAACTAAACCAAAAAGAAACCGGTATTATTTAAACTAAGCAATAGGAGATTGCCTTCATAGTACAATTTACTATTAACAAGTTACATATTTTTGTTTAGTCAAAATTACCAGAAACAAAACCATTCTTCTGAGAAAGTATTATTTTGAGGTAATTCTCAGAATATGTAAATGCCCTCCAACAAAGGGAAAGACTAGACAATGCAAGTTCTTATGCAGCCCCGGACATGTGAACAAAATTTTCTTACCTGACAACTGCCTGATCATAGAAAGTTCCAGAATCATCAGGTACCACCTCAGGTGTTTGCTGTCTTTCTTCAGGTTCCTCTACTTCTTCTTCAGACTCTTAAGTGAGAAAAAGATATTTAAAGTAATTTGTACTTACTGAATTCACATATACATTCACTTTCACAATGTTCACAAAACAACAGTGAAGAAAAACACATATAAATAAAGCAGGGCAATTTGGTAAAACTCATGGCATTGACTTTAAAGACAGAACTAAGGCTTTTAAGGATAGACTTTTTTTTTTTTGAGATGGAGTCTCGCTCTGTCGCCCAGGCTAGAGTGCAGTGGTGCAATCTCAGCTCACTGAAAGTTTCACCTCCCGGGTTCACACCATTCTCCTGCCTCAGTCTCCTGAGTAGCTAGGCGTCCGCCACCATGCCTGGCTAATTTTTTCTATTTTTAGTAGAGACAAGGTTTCACCATGTTAGTGAGGATGGTCTCGATCTCCTGACCTCGTGATCCGCCTGCCTTGGCCTCCCAAAGTGCTGGGATTACAGGCATAAGCCACCACGTCCGGCCTTAAGGATAGACTTTAAGGCTACTGTAGTGTCTTGGTTTTTAAGAACACGGAGCCTAATGCAGGCTTTCACCTTACTGGCTACATTACATTAGCCAAATTACATTAGGCAGTTATCTAATGCAGGCTCTACCACTTTACTAGCTAGGCAAATGACTGCTTATCTGTAAAACTATATTACAAAATAAATATACTCTCAGCCAAATAAACAACATGCAAATTCTATTATTTTGGAGAAAATTTTCCATGAGTCTCTGTGTCTACACATCTTTCCTGCCTACCCTTTCTTCTAGACTGTCTTTCAAGAACATTTATAGAGCAAACAGCTTTGAAAGAGTATCTCCCCCCAGCACAAAGAGGAGGCATGTTTACTGCCTGTTGTAATAGATCTGTGTTCCCTAAACTCAGTGTCCCATGCCTTTAACACAACCCACTGCAGTAGAAGTATCATCTAGCCTTCTTCATGACATCCTGTTGGTAAATGTGGCAAAAATGCTACTACCGTTGCTCTGAGTTAACCTGTCTCCTTCTGACCTAAAAGTCTTATGTCTTCTACTAACATCCACGATATAAGCTAACCTGTTAGCAGCTTCAAGTAGAGTAAAACCTTAGACTCTTCATATGCCATGATAATTAGTTATTAATGAAGAACAGAGTGTAATGAAAACAGTAAAGAAACGCATAGTCTCTTAAGGGCAATCTGATACCATTAAAAAAACCTTAGACAAGTAATTTAAAATATTTCACTACTTACCCTCCTGAGGCTCAGTGACAAACCCACCAAAGACCTCATCTTGGTATCTGAAGATATCATTGTGAACATAGAACTTATTTGCAACAGACCCCTGCAATGCCAACAGAAAGTTTTAATTTATTCAACAGACTTTTAGAAAGTCAAATCACTCCACACCATTGGTGACTGAGACACACCTGTTTCCATGAGACATCTGGCAATGTCTGGAGACATTTCAGTTTTTGTTGTTGTGGGGTTTTCAGACAGGGTCTTGCTGTCACCCAGGTGGGGGTACAGTGGGCCATCACAGCTCACTGCAGCCTTGATATCCCAGGCTCAAGGGATCCTCCTGCCTCAGCCTCCTAAGTAGCTAGGACTACAGTGGCGTGCCACCTTGAAAGGTTAATTTCTCTTTTTTTTTTTTCTTTTTTGAGTAGAGACGAGATCTTGTTAAACTGCGCTGATTGGTCTTTAATTCCTGGGCTCAAGTGGTCCTCCTGCCTCAGTCTCCCAAAGTTCTGAATTATGGGTATGAGCCAGCATGCCCTGCCGACATTTCAGTATTCACTACAGGGAATGCTACTGACAACTTATAAGGTTAGGGATGCTGCTAAATTCCTGCAATGCACATGACAGGCTCCAACAACAAAGAATTAGTTGATCCAAAATGTCAACAGTGCCAAGACTGAAAATGCCCACTCTACAATAGCTAGTAACAAGACTACACTCACATATATTTTGTTTGCTCAAAACACTTTACCTCACCACAAGATAAATATGCAGAAACTGACAAAGTTCTAAGTATGTAAGATGCCACAGTTCACACCTCAAATCATTATAAGGCAATCATATTCTGGATGGGCGCAGTGGCTCATGCCTGTAATCCCAGCACTTTAGGAGGCCAAGGCGGGCAGATCACCTAAGGTCAGGAGTTCAAGACCACTCTGGTCAATATGGTGAAATCCCATCTCTACTAAAAATACAAAAATGAGACAGACATAAAGGGCCACGCCTGTAGTCTCAGCTGCTAGGGAGGCTGAGGTGGGAGGATCACTTGAACCCGGGAAGTGGAGGGTGCAGTGAACCCAGACTGCACCTCTGCACTCCAGCCTGGGCAACAGAGCAAGACCTTGTCTCAAAAAAACAAAAAAAAGGCAATCATATTCCTAACTTCAGCAGGTATTTCCCCTAAGTCTGTATCCAAAAATATTGATATAAACACTCAAGAGTAGTGTAGTCTGAAAAAGATTGTTCACACTAGGTATAAGACACACCTGAGTGCAGATCCAATTATATAATTTATGAGTTATTCAGTTTCTAAGGCTGTTACTCCTCTGTGAAAAGAGAGGTATCAGCTAGGCACAGTGGCTCGCTCAACTCCTGAAATCCCAACACTTTGGACGGCTGAGGTAGGAGAACTGCTTAAGCCCAGGAGTTTGAGACTAGCCTGGGCAACATACTTTTTGTAGAGTGTGTCTCTACAAACACAAAAACAAAAATTAGCCAGGAATAGTGGCCTGTGCTTGCGGTCCCAGCTACTTGGGAAGCTCAGGAGGGATTATCATTTCAGCCCAGGCAGTCAAGGCTACAGTACGTCATGATCCTACCACTGCACTCCAGCCTGGGTAACACAGTGAGATTCTTATCTCAAAAAACAGAAAAGAAAGATATAAACATATGCCTCAATACTCTGTGTATTAAATGAGACAGTTTACATAATAGTGTATTATACTAACAAGAAGTTAGATACTTCCTTTAAAAGAAAAAAAAACTATAATTAAACCTATAATTGACAATCATACTCCATGTGATTCTTTGCATATTTAGAAGTCTACCACATCTTTACATTTTAATCTAAGCCTTCCTCTAAAAATTATGACTGTAATGGCTTTGTGTAATTTTGCACAGACAAAAAGTTATCTCATATTCAAAGGTTAAAAGATTTTAGGTGTTTTAGGTTTGCTATCCTAAAAAGAAAATTTAAGATTAATGCTAGAAGAAACAATGATTTAATCAGCAAGTTCATACTATGCCATTTCTATATACATGCTTAAGCAGACTGGATTCCTAACCTTGTTCAGTCTAGACCAATCCGGAAGAAAACACAAATGCAATCATTCAATATAAACTTGTCACCCTTTTCAAAGTATAACTAAAAAGAACCAGGCCTCCTTGAAGGAACAGGTGATTCAAGAATAGGGGCTGGGCAAGGAACAGTGCAAGATGAACCTGAAGCATCTTATGCCGTAAGTGTTCAAAAAAGATAAAAAGATAGAGAATCTCCCATCCTTTATTTACAAATCAAAAAGAGAAAAAATAAGGCTGGGCACAGTGGCTCACACCTGTAATCCCTGTACTTTGGGAGGCTGAGGCAGGTGGATCACTTGAGGTCAGGAGTTAGAGACCAGCCTGACAAACATGGTGCAACCCCATCTTCTACTGAAAATGCCAAAATCAGTCAAGTGTGCTGGCACGCTCCTAGTCCCAGCTACTCGGGAGGCTGAGGCAGGAGAATAGCCTGAACCCAGGAGGCAGAGGTTGCAGTGAGCAGAGATGGAGCCACTGAACTCCAGCCTGGACGACAGAGTGAGACTCTATCTCCAAAACAAAAGAGAGAGAGAGAGAAAACATATTTAACTTTACAGTGGCAAAACCTAACTAATCAAAATTCATATCACAACTTAATGACATAATGTGCCTCTCTAACGTGAGGCAATGAATGACACACGTAAAGCATCCTACAAAAAAAAGTGATTATGCTCTTCAAAAATGTCAATGCAATAAAAAAAAAAACCAAAAGATTAAGGAACAATTGCAGATTAGAAGAGACTAGAGACATGATAGCTAAATGCAATGTGCAATTATAGATTCCATGTTGGACAAGGAAAAAAAATAACTCTAAGACATTATTGGGATAATTTCCAAATTTTAAATATGGATTATAGAATAATTATACTGCATCAACATTTCCTGAATTTGATAACTGTACTACAGAATGGAATAGAATTCTTTATTCTTAGGAAATGCCCACTTGAGTATTTTAGAGAAAGAATTACACACATGGGGGCAAGTGGTGACAGCTGCTCTAGGTAAGGAGTGTATAGGAGTTATTGTACCATTATTCCAAGTTTTCTATAAGTCTGAAATTTCAAGTGTCATTAAAGATATGTACAACTGTTCATTGTTTCTTTTTTCATGTATTGGATCATTACAAAATAATCATTCCTATACATACCTCAGGAGCAAGGACAAACGTTTGCATGAATCTCCTCAAAGCCTGGTTGTTGTTAGAGAGAAGCCCCATCACCTGGACTACCACACCATCATTTAGTGTGGCATGAGCGTCAACATGGCGAATCTTGGTGTGGCAGTTGGTGAAGTTTTGTGACATCACTTTCCTGTGGATTTCCTTAAAAAAAAAAATCAACTGTGAATGCCTTAAAATTTAAATAACCTCCAACTAAAAAAAAAATTTCAACACAACACAGGTAAAGAGAATGTACATATTTAAATTACAGGAAACGCAGACTGTATTTTGATGTTTCTTTGTATACTCTATTCCCAGTGACCACACTTGAGTTTTTTAAATAACTGTTCTGAATTAACACACTTTTCAAAGTTTAAAAAAGATGACCCCCATGCTAAAGCCAATTATCTTCCAACACACACAAGCTTTATATCATGCAAATTTAACAAATCTGACATCACATAAATATTTCAACAAATATATTAATCAAATAGTAATAAAACACATCAACTTTTACTAAAAAGTTGAGAAATTTGATCCTCATCACCAAAACCTATTATGATCCACTTCACTTTTGTGAGTTATTTTCTACCTGCTTAACAGCCTAAATAAGGCTTGAAATGCTTACTTTCTGTCCGTAGACTGCATCTGCTGGCTTTCCATTTGAATCCAATCCCCCATGGACATAAGAAGAGTTCTTTCCATAAAATCTGTAAAATGGGAAGATGATTTGCTTGTCATCTTCAAATATCTTAAGTTTTTTTTTTGTTTTTCATGTTTGATACTGGCAAATTTCTTTTTTTGGAGATGGGGTCTCATTCTGTCACCCAGGCTGGAGTGCAGTGATGCGATCATAGCTCACTGTAGCTTCTATGTGCCAGGGCCAAGTGATCCTCTAGCCTCAGCTTCCCAAAGTATCTGGAACTACAGGCACATGCCACCATGCCTGGCTGATTATTTTTATTTAAGTAAAAATAAGGTCTCACTATGTTGCCCAGGCTGGTCTCGAACTCACGAACTCAAACAATCCTACCTGCCTTGGCTTCCCAAAGTGCTGGAATTATAGGCGTCAGTCACCGCACCTGGCCCTGGCAGAAATGTGTTTTCTTTTTCATCTTTGTATGCAATCATCTCTCTATCCCCTACATGCCACTTGATCAACATCTGCTGAATGGGAGTGGATCTGGTTCCAGGTTTCAGCGTAGGATGATAATGTGGGGAAGGATCTTGTAGTTTCATGTCAAGATGGCCACCAATACGTAAGTTCCTATTTTCACTCAGGAAGAAAATAAGCAGTAAGGCTGGAACAGCTATATTCTCCACAGACATCAAGTGTCCTTTAATTAATGTATCTGAGAATAAATGTGAGCAGTTTCCCTTAAACACCTAGTTCATGCAAGTGGTTTTAGAAGTACTTTTTAATCACTTTTGCTGATGCAATTAACAATGTCAAAGTCAGGCCGGACGCGGTGGCTCAAGCCTGTAATCCCAGCACTTTGGGAGGCCGAGAGGGGCGGATCACGAGGTCAGGGGATCGAGACTATCCCGGCTACCCCAGTGAAACCCCGTCTCTACTAAAAAATACAAATAACTAGCCGGGCGAGGTGGCGGGCGCCTGTAGTCCCAGCTACTCAGGAGGCTGAGGCAGGAGAATGGTGTAAACCTGGGAGGTGGAGCTTGCAGTGAGCTGAGATCCAGCCACTGCACTCCAGCCTGGGCAACAGAGCGAGACTCTGTCTCAAAAAAAAAAAAAAAAAAAAAAAAAAAAGAATGTCAAAGTCAATTCCTCATAGTTTTCACCCATCTATGTCCTCCTTTGATCCATTTTCATTAAAACAATATTCCATCAGGAAAGCAACACACCAAAATGCTCTAACCCAGGGATAACCACTATTAAGATTTAACATTTGTCTTCCATCTTCCAGATAAACACCTTTTTTTTTTTTTTTGAGACAGAGTCTCATGCTGTCACTCAGGCTGGAGTGCCATGGCGCAATCTCAGCTCACTGCAACCTCCACCTTTTTTTTGTATTTTTAGTACAGAGAGAGGGTTTCGCCATATTGGCCAGGCTGGTTTTGAACTCCTGACCTCAAGTGATCCGCCCACCTCAGCCTCTCAGTCCACCTCAGCCTCTTAGCACACCTCAGCTTCTCAAAGTGCTGGGATTACAGGCATGAGCCACCATGCTTGCCCTATACTTTTTTCTTGTTGTCATGTTTTATGTCAGTTTTATTCTATGGGGTTGAAATAAATTAACCAAATGTAAAAACACAAAAAAAGGCTGGACACGATGGCTCACGCCTGTAATCCCAACACTTTGGGAGGCCAAGGTGGGCAGATCACCTAAAGTCAGAAGTTCGAGACCAGCCTGACCAACATAGGGAAACCCTGTCTCCACCAAAAATACAAAATTAGCCAGGCGTGGTGGCGCATGCCTGTAATCCCAGCTACTCGGGAGGCTAAGGCAGGAGTACCACTTAAACCTGGGAGACACAGGTTGCGGTGAGCCAAGATAGCGCCATTGCACTCCAACCTGGTCCCAACTACTCGGGAGGCGGAGGCAGGAGGATCACTGGAACCTGGGAGGCAGAGGCTACAGTGAGCTGAGATCTCACCACGGCATTCCAGGCTGGGTGACAGAGTGAGACTCCACCAAAAAAAAAAATACACACACACACACACACACACACACACACACACACACACACACACACTTAGCTGGGCATGGTAGTGCATGCCTGTAGTCCTAGCTATGTAGGAAACTGAGGCAAGAGGATCACTTGAGCCCAGGAGGTCATGGCTGCAGTAAGCTATGATCGCCACCACTGCACTTCAGCCCGGGCAACAGAGTAAGACTGTCTCAAAAAAAAAAAAGAAAAGGAAGGAAGGGTAAAAACAGCTTAGAGACTTGTTCTACCACTTAATAGTCACGTGCATATGTACTAGCAAATTTTTAAACCCTCTGAGTGTATCTGCAAAATGAAGTTAACTCTCTTACAATGCCTTACCCTTCACTAAAGATTTTTGTAATGATCAGGAGGAAATGAGAAAAAAAGTTCTGGAAATTTTAAAGCCTTAACAAAAAACCCAAGGGTGGTAGCTCACACCTGTAATCCCAGGATTTTGGAAGGCTGAAGCAAGCGAATTGCTTGAGTCCAGGAGTTCGAGATCAGCTTGGGCAACATGGTAAAACTGCCTCTACAAAACAATTAGCTGACTGTGGTGGATTGTACCTCAGTCCCAGCTACTCAGGAGGCTGAAGTGGGAGGACGGTCTGAGCCCGAGAGTTCAAGGCTGCAGTGAGCTGTGACCTTGCCGCTGCACTCCAGCCCAGGAGACAGATGAGATTGACTCTCACTCTCTCTCTCACACAAGACACACACACACTCACACACACACAAGACACATTTCACTGTCAGAGCAATGTCAAAACCAGCATTGAAAACATTCGTAAATTTTATTTTATACCTGATAATCATGTGGTATCCAATATGTAAGCTGGTCAAGGTATAAGGGAAAAAATAGTTCTGGTCCAGCAAATACACATTTTGAAACTTCTATGAAATTATTCTAACAAGGCCACATAAATAGACAGTTTTGTATAAAGTGACATTGTAAGAGAAAATAATAGAAGCAATCTATACATCCATCAACTAGGAGATTAAAGTACACCACATCTCCATAAAAAACTTTGTAGCCACTAAAATTAATGGGATACAAATATTACCCTGAAAAGATGATTCCAGATTATCAAGTAAGAAAGTTAAGACAGTATATTAAAACATGTTTCTATATATAGAAAAATTGTTTCTGTGGTTTTACTGCTTTCATAATTTGTTTTAATTTTCAATAAGCATGCATCATTTCTACTAAAGACACTAATTTTTTAAAGCACATCAACACAAAAGTATGGTATTACAGAAACAGTCACGGATTGTCTTCAATACATTCTTATTTTTTACATCCACCTCAGCTCCAGCAATCTTTATACTTTCTTAGCCAATAATGCATAACTATACCTTTACATTTCAACTGTTATTTTCCAATAATGTACAAGTTTGGGTAACTTAGTTTAACTTTTAAAAATTAATTTTTGGGGCTAGGAGCAGCAGCTCACGCCTGTAATCCCAGGACTTTCTGAGGCCGAGGCGGATCAATCACCTGAGGTTAGGAGTTCAAGACCAGCCTGGCCAACATGGTGAAACCCCATTGCTACTTAAAAAAAAAAAAAAAAAAAAATTAGCCGGACGTGGTTGTGGGTGCCTACAGTCCCAGCTACTCAGGAGGCTGGGGCAGAAGAATCACTTAAACTAGGGAGGTGGAGGTTGCAGTCAGTCGAGATCGTACCACTGCACTCCAGTCTAGGCAACAGAGCGAGATTCTGTCTCAAAAAAAAAAAATTGGGGGACATTTATATGCAAATAAGTATTATGCAACAACCCTACAAAGTATACGATGGTGAGTGGGAGAATCTCAAAGATAAGTACCACATACTAAAAGACAGCATTAGATAATGCAGGAGAAAAATGTCTTACTTACCTATGCAGCATGTCTGGGGCCTGGTTTAGCAGTGTGTAATATTGTCTCACAAATTCCCGCCCGACCAGCAGGGGACTAGGCTTCTCCATCACCATTGCTTTGGTCAATTCAACCTGGGGGGAAAGAGTCAAATATGTCCAAACCTGAAGGATCAAACACAGAGGAAAAGACCGAATCATTTAGCTGAAACCAACTCAGAGACAAGATCACTTCAGCAAGTCGTTTAAAACACGAACAAACATCATAAAAACAAACAGACCCATAGACCAGTTGAGATTTTATACAAAGGTATTGCAATCATATAAATACAAAAGGGGGAAACCATTATGAAAAATTCATCATTATCTTTAATATTCAATATACAAGAACCTCAAAGGTATGTATTTCCAATCTACATCCCACTATAATTTTCTTGTTTTGTTTTTGAGACAGAGTCTCACTCTGTTTGCCCAGGCTAGAGTGCAGTGGCTTGATCTCAGCTCACCACAACCTCCACATCCCAGGTTCAAGTGATTCTCCTGCCTCAGCCTCCCGAGTAGCTGGGACTACGGGTGCACGCCACCATGCCCAGCTAATTTTTGTATTTTCAGTAGAGACGGGGTTTCACTATGTTAGCCAGGCTGGTCTCAAACTCCTGACCGCATGATCTGCCTGCCTCAGCCTCCCAAAGTGCTGGGATTACAGATGTGAGCCACAGCACCCGGCAATTTTCTTAAGTTATTAAACCCAAATAACAGTGTTCCAGTTATAAAGTTATAAGCACATTCTTACTTGAGGCAATATTAGACTCAAAGGCAATAATCTTAAACAACACTCCTTTGACATCCAGAGACAAACGATCACATTTTCTGGCCCATCTAAATCACATAAACTTTTAGAACAGCATCTTTTAAAAAGAAACTACAAAACTAAAAATTCTAAATACGCTTACTACTTCATTCTATAATAAAAAAAATTTTCAAAATAAAATGGGGAAGTTAGCAAACAAGATGTTTACACTCAAAATAATTCCTACTATATCAAAATTGTGATAATTTAAAGTTAACACCTTTGAGTGCCAAGAAAGGCACCTGCCCCATAAGAAGTCCAATTATTGTCAGCTCTTACCAAAAAACACTTTTTGAATTAAAACCCTGAAATGAGATCATCCCAGCTTTTCATTCATGGGAGAAGAGATAAAATTATCCCAAACTCAAACATAAAGGCAAACAAAGATAATGTACAGATTTAATTACCACAGAAAAATTTTAGCTGCTTTTTTTAAAACAAGGTAGACAAAATAGACTGATTCACTTCTAAACGAGCAATTTGTGAAGATACATTTACTCTCATCTAGTTCATCTTTGCATTATTCTTGTGTATCTATTCCAATTAGTATTTATTTCACCAATGTCTGTTATTGTCCCCAAAACTACAGCCACTAATATCAATATGAAGAAGGTTCCCAGTCATACTAGGAGTATTTCGCCTTCAGGCATGTGTATTGAGGGTATCAGTAAGAAGAATCTGGATCCTAAGTCTCAGACTAATGTACTTTAAAAGTTGGCTGGCCACAGTGGCTCACGCCTGTAATCCCAGCACCTTGGGAGGCTGAGGCAGGCGGATCACTTTGTCATTAGCTTAACATTTTAACAGTTTACATCATTCTGCAAACTAGGGCCTCAATTAGCATTTAATTTTCCTAACAGATTCTACTTTGAGTTGAGACTGTCAACTTCAGAAACATGCAACAGCTGTTAGTCAAACCAAATTTTCAATACTCTGGTACTGAAGTTTCAACATTAGATTTGCCTCAAATACCCTTAGTTTCCCATTTACACTGTAAACAGTTCCATTTGAGTGGCAGCTGGCTCCTAAAGTCACTCCTTTAATGAAAATAAATATATTATCTATTGATAATAAATATCCACCAAAGAGCTCAAGGGAAACAGTAGCAGAATTTTTTTTAATTCCACATGACTAAATATGTATTTCCTTTTAGTAAAAAAATTAAACTATATTGCTTCACTGCTTTAAAAAAATCTAAGTCCTAAATTAAAATAGTCAAAGGTTTCACAAACTCTACATTAGTCATGGTCAGATAAAACATACTGAATAAAGAATACAAACTTTTTCCCAAATATTAAGTTTTTTAAGAGCAGAGACCATTTCTTACCCAACTTTTTGGCCCCAAAACTTAATGTCTGACACATAATAGACACAATTTTTTTATTCAACTTTCTCATACAAAGAGAACAGGTTAGAATTTTATACTAGCAGAGTTGATTTCTAACCATCTAACTAACAAAACTGACTTATCAGATTTTCCAGCATTTAGATAACATAACACTGTTTCTTTAATTATTAAAAAATGTTGTTTGAGATTAGTCTGGGCAACAACAAAGCAAGACCCTATCTCTGAAAAAATGAAGAAAAAAATAATAGTTAAGTGTAGTGGCACATTACTGTAAGTCTCAACTACTCAGGTGGCTGGGGCAGGAGGAATGCTAGGGCCCAGAAGTTTGAGGCTGCAATGAGCTATCATCACGCCACTGCAATTCGGCCTGGGTGCCAGAGCAAGACCCCATCTCAAAAAAATAAAGTATAAAAATAAACATAAATATAAGAACACTGGCCAGACACGGTGGCTCACGCCTATAATTCCAGCACTTTCAGAGGCCAAAGTGAGAGGATCACAGAATCAAGAGATCGAGACCATCCTGGCCAACATGGTGAAGCACCATTTCTACTAAAAATACAAAAATTAGTCGGCCATGGTGGCATGCACCTATAATTCCAGCTATTCAGGTGGCTGAGGCAGGAAAACTGCTTGAACCCAGGAGGCGGAGGCTGCAGTGAGCCGAGATCGCACTACTGCCTACGGCACTCCAGCCTGGGCGACAGAGCGTGATTCCGTATCAAAAAAAAAAGAATGTTTAGGTAAGTTCTTCACTGATCAAAGACCACACACTGAAAGTTTAGTGAATAATTTTGTTATTCTCAGTTAAAAAAAATCTGGGCTGGACTTAGTGGCTCACGCCTATAATCCGAGCACTATGGGAGGCCAACATGGACAGATCACTTGAAGCCAGGAGTTCGAGATAAGCCTGGCCAACATAGTGAAACCCTGTCTCTCCTAAAAATACAAAAATTAACCAGGCATGGTGGCAAACTCAGGAGGCTGAAGCACAAGAATCACTTGAACCTGTGAGGCAGAGGTTGCAGTGAGCCAAGATCACACCACTGCACTCCAGCCTGGGTGACAGAGCAAGACTCTGCCTTTAAAAAAAAAAAAAAAAAAAATCTGTTTCTTTGATCATTCGCAGCAAAAAAAAAAAAAAAAAAAGAAGGAAAATGTAAATTTTGGCAATTTGAATCTATATAGTGTAATAAATCCTAAAAAATTGTAAACCATCTCTCTGAAATCTTCATCTTTTCTGGCCCAAAAATAAAACACAAGCTATGAGAAATGTGAACATAATATCTCTTGAGAAAGAATTCTCACTCTTGTTCATCAACTCTCAATTCTATCAAATCTAAAAATAATTAAGCAAATTTAAACAGATAAGTCACAGAAAGGCCAGACGAGGTGGCTCACGCCTGTAACACCAGCACTTTGGGAGACCAATGCAGGCAGATCACAAGGTCAGGAGTTCGAGACCAGCCTGACCAACATGGCGAAACACTGCCTCTACTAAAAATACAAAAAATTAGCCAAACATGGTGGCATGCGTCCGTAATCTCAGCTACTTGGGAGGCTGAGGCAGGAGAATCACTTGAACCCAGCAGACAGAGGCTGCAGTGAGCCGAGATCACACCACTACACTCCAGCCTGGGCAACAGAACGAGACTCCATTAAAAAAAAAAAAAAAGGCCGGGCGCGGTGGCTCAAGCCTGTAATCCCAGCACTTTGGGAGGCCGAGACGGGCGGATCACCAGGTCAGGAGATCGAGACCATCCTGGCTAACACGGTGAAACCCCGTCTCTACTAAAAATACAAAAACTAGCCGGGCGAAGTGGCGGGCGCCTGTAGTCCCAGCTACTCGGGAGGCTGAGGCAGGAGAATGGCGTAAACTCGGGAGGCGGAGCTTGCAGTGAGCTGAGATCTGGCCACTGCACTCCAGTCCGGGCGACAGAGCGAGACTCCGCCTCAAAAAAAAAAAAAAAAAAAAAAAAAAAAAAAAAAGATTAGTCACAGAAAAGAAAGTTATGCCAGTGACTAATCCGCTGTTACAGACATTTTATGAAATCTGTGAATTACCTCTGGGGAGAATAATTTTTAAATAAAAATGTATGCATTATCAACGAAAGCACAAGCTAGTATCAGAGGGGGAAAAAAGAAAATATACGCTAAAAATTTCCAAGATTCTCCCTCATTTATAAATACTCTAAGCATACTAAGTCCTTTTCTACAGAGGTTTTGAAAATTTCTACAACTATGGACTTTGGCTGTTCCTAATATAACAGCATACACCAATGCATGTTGAAATATAAATAATATTCTTAAGAATGATATACACTGATACCATTAACATCTACAAAGATCATGACCTTGAGTTTACCAGTTCTAACTGAACCATCCAAATTTAAGACAAAGTTTGAGAGTTATCAAAGGCCACCTTTAACATGAGTAAAATATGACAAAAGAACTTTGAAACTGAGTGTTATTTTTAAATAGTGAATAAACATTTCAAAGACAACAAAAGGAAACCCCCAAAATTTATTTAACCAATTCTCACTAGGGAAAATTCTCCAACACCATTCACTTGCTGTGACCTTGAGCTAGTAACTTAGTCTCTCTGCACCTCAATTCTAACGTCTGTAAAATTATAATCAGAATTATAGCAATTAAGTGCCTGACAGTAAGCAGGAAATGTTAGCTATTATTACTATCAGTATTAAAATTATTAACTATAATGAAGAAAAACCATTTCTATATCCCACTCTCTTGTGTCACCTTATTCTCCTAGAGATTAAAATGGAAGAGTATTTCCTAAAGGAGTTAAAAAAAAAAAAAAATCCCAAGCATCTAACATAAAACTTTATCTACCTTTTGGGTGAACTACAGCTGATCCTTCAACAAGGTGAGAATTAGGGGCATGGATAGCCCAGAACTGAAAATCTCCTCAAAATTTTAACTACTAATGGCACGTTGGTGACCAGAAGCCTTACCAATAACATAACGAGTCATTTAACTATTTGTAGGTTACATTATATACTGTATTCTTATAATGAAGCTAAAGAAAATAAGAAAATCATATGCAAAATACATTTACAGTACTGTATATGTTTATGTTGTCTGTTTAAAAGACAAATCACCTCTCTGAAATGGCAGGTAACCACAGCTGCAGATCTCAACCCTATGGTACAGATCAAGCAATTTAATATTTCCCTGTAATGTCATAATTTTTCTGTTTCTTGGGAGTGCTTTCAGAATCATTAGTGATACTTCGTATGGGTCCCGTGGTGTTATTCAAGGCTTTCAGTATTGTATTAGACATGATGAGAAATACTCAACGAAAAGAAATCACTTTTTACTGCATCCAAATTTACCAGAGAGAAGAACTGCTCGCATAAAGATGATTAGCATCACACAGTGCTGTAAGCAGATTGCAATATTTACAGGAGGTGGCTGGGGAAAAAAATTATAGTACAGTATATAATTTTATGCAGTTATAACTTAATACTGTATCTTTACATTTGTTGACATTTCTCTTGACTGCAAATGGTGCCCTGAATGGTCTCCAAGTGTTTGTGTGGGTTCATTTTGATACATTTTAACTCTGTAATAGATCTGTAATAGACTTGTGTATATTTTATGGTAGTAAATAACAGCATCCACATATATTTTATGCATTCATGACAAACCTTTTTCTCAATTTTTTTTATTATTTCTAGGCTATTCAGTTTGTGAGCTTTTTCAAATTGTTACAAATCTCCAAAAAACAATTTCCAAAATATTCATTGAAAAAAATCTGCTTAAGTGGACCTGAGCAGTTCATACCCATGTTTGTTCATGGTTCAACTGTACTACATGAACTTTCAAATTTTCCACTTGATTCCAAGTTTCCAGATTGCATAGTAACTTTAAAGAAACTCCCCATCAATAATTGTGCTGAAGTTCACATAAACACGTTAAGGGTCTAAAGAACTATGAGCATTATTATCAGTCAGGCGTGGTGGCTCACACCTGTAATCCCATCACTTTGGGAAGCAGAGGCAGGCGATCACGAGGCCAGGAGATAAGAGACCATCCTGGCTAACGCAGTGAAACCCCGTCTCTACTAAAAATACAAAAAAACTGGCTGGGCATGGTGGCGAGCACCTGTAGTACTAGCTACTCAGGAGGCTGAGGCAGGAGAATGGCATGAACCTGGGAGGCGGAGCTTGCAGTGAGCCAAGACCGCGCCACTGCACTCCAGCCTGGGCGACAAAGAGCTGGGCGGGCGGGGGGAGAGGGGGACTATGAGTATTATCTTCCAATTTTTAACAGACAAATGGGCAGGGAAACATGAAGGCACACGATACTCCACCTGCATTTTTAATGGCAAAGCTCACTCTATAAAGTAGCCAAATGCCTTCATAGCCCATTTTTAGTGCCAGTTTTATAATAAGAAAATATATAATAAAAGATTAGTATGTATATAAAATGTATATAAAACTGCATACAAATCACTAAAAGAATAACCCAAGAGAAAAACAGGTAAATGAAATGGAGTTGCCAATTCTCAGGAAAGTACTAAATGGACAGCAAACAAAACAGAGTAAGTAACCAGGAAAATGCTATTAATAAATTCTCTCACTTCTCACAGGAGATACCTTACAAGACATGCACCAAACTATTAAAATCTCAGTCAACACCAAACATTGGCAACTAAGTAAAAGAGCCTGCAGGACTGCTGATGATGAAGTCTCAAATGGTATAACCACAGTGGAGAACAATTTTGCCGTTATTTAATAAAATCAAAAACACTCTGATGAAAATCTTGCAGTTCTCTTCTAGGTACATATACAAAAGAAACTCACCCAAGACAAAACAAAGTCACACAAGACAAAAACAAGTATCTTTCACCTTATTTCTAAAATACAACATTGGTAACAATCTACATGTCCATCAAATAAGGAATGGATATTAAGTTGTGGTTTATTGGCATTAGGGAAACCTCTATATCTAAGACAACCATATGAGGGCACTTTTAAGATTGAAAACAACTCCTCTTAGCCGGGCGCGGTGGCTCAAGCCTGTAATCCCAGCACTTTGGGAGGCCGAGACGGGCGGATCACGAGGTCAGGAGATCAAGACCATCCTGGCTAACACGGTGAAACCCCGTCTCTACCAAAAAATACAAAAAAATTAGCCGGGCATGGTGGCGGGTGCCTGTTGTCCCAGCTACTCGGGAGGCTGAGGCAGGAGAATGGCGTGAACCCGGGAGGCGGAGCTTGCAGTGAGCCGAGATCCGGCCACTGCACTCCAGCCTGGGCGACAGAGCAAGACTCCGTCTCAAAAAAAAAAAAAAAAGAAAACAACTCCTCTTAATTGTGTCAGGTTAACTGAAGTGAATCAGGAGTGTCCCTGGCAAACTAAGACATATGTCACCCTATTTATGCCTGCCAGAAAGTGAGCACAGAACTCAAAAACATTATTAAAAAGAAAAATCAGTTCCCAAATATGTACTGTGTGATAACATTACGTATATTTAAAAGTGTTTTTAGTATACACAAATACCAGGTATCGTATACAGATACACAGGCTGGACATAAAGAGACAAATGGATCCATGAAACAGAATGGAGTTCACTAACATATCCACACGGACAACTGTATTTCAAAAATTGCAAAGACAATTCACTGGAAAAAGTATACTCTTTTCAACAACTGGTATTGAAACAATTAGATATCAAATGGAAAAAACAAAAACAAAAACCAGAACCTCAATTCATGCCTCACACCACATACAAAATTTAACTCAAAATGATTCAGTGTAATAAAAGTGTAAAACCCAAAACTAAACTTCTAGGGAAAACTTGCATGACACTAAGCAAAGATTTTAGACACACTAAAAGCAAATGAAGAAAGCAAATTGATCATGTAGACTGACTCAAAATTAAAACCATTTGCTCTGCAAAGACCCCATTAAAAGAATGAAATGGCAAGCAGGCAAGCCACAAATTAGGAATAAATATTTGCAAAGCATTTACCTGATTTATTTATTTATTTATTTATTTGAGAGGGAATCTTCCACTGTCACCTGGGCTGGAGTGCAGTGGTGCTCACTGCAACCTCCACTCCCAGATTCAAGCAATTCTCATGCCTCAGCTTCTCAAGCAGCTGGGATTACAGGCACCCACTACCACGCCCAACTAATTTTTGTATTTTTAGTAGAGATGAGGGTTCACCATGTTGCTCAGGCTGGTCTCGAACCCCTGGCCTCAAGAGATCCACCTGCCTCGGCCTCCCAAAGTGCTGGGATTACAGGTGTGAACCACCGCACCCAACCCCTATCTCTAATTTTTAAAAAACTCCTATCCAGAATATATAAAGTACTCTCATGACTGTAATCCCAGCACTTTGGGAGGCTAAGGCAGGCAGATCACCTGAAGTCAGCAGTTCGAGACTAGCCTGGCCAACATGGTGAAACCCCATCTCTACTAAAAATACAAAACTTAGCCAGGAGTGGTGGTGGGATGTCTGTAATCCCAGCTAACTCAGGAGGCTGAGACAGAAGAATCACCTGAACCCAGGAGGCAGAGGATGCAGTGGGCAGAGATGGCACCATTGCACTCCAGCCCAAGCAACAAGAGCGAAAGTCTGTCTCAAAAAAAATTAGTTAATAATTAAGTAACCAGTCCCATAAAATATGAGCAAAAGACTTAAAGATATTTCACCAAAGAAATTATATGAATGCCAAATGAAAAATGCTGATCACTAGCAATTACAGAAATGCAAATTAAAACCTGTGAGGTACCACTAAACACCTGTCACAATGACTAAAATTAAAAAGACTGACTATACGCCAACATACTGGCAGAACCGGAACCCTCCAAACATTGCTGGCGGCAATGTAAAATGGTACAACCACTTTAGAAAACAGGGAGTTTCTTTAAAAGTTGGGCATACATCTACTACATGATCTAAACATTCCCCTATCAAGCATTTACCCAAGAGAAATAAAGGCATATACCCATACAAAGACTTGTACACAAAGTTCAGAAGCTTTATTCGTAATAGTCAAAAAGCTGGAAATACAGCTTTTGTGTTTCAATGCCCACCAACAAGTAAACCAAAAAATTGTGATATACCTACACAACAGACTAGCACTGAGCAATTAAAAAAAGAACATAATGTATTTACACAAAAATTCTAAAAAATGCAAAGTAATCTACAGTGAGAGAAAGATCAAGGATTTCCTGCAAGGAGAAAGAAGGGTGGGAGCAACAAGCAAGAAAGAGGGAAAAGGAACATGAGAAAACTTCTGGGGGTAATGGATAGGTTCACAATCTTGATTGTGGTGACGGTTTCATGGGTATACGTTTTTTTAAGAGTCTGCTATGTCACCCAGGCTGGAGTGCAGCGGCAAGACCATAGGTCACTGCAGCCTCAAACATCTGGGCTCAAGTAATCCTCTCTGCCTCCTCAGTCTTTTGAGAGGCTGGGATTACAAAAGATGTCTGAAATTATCAGGCAGTACATTTTAAAAACATGCAGTTTATGTCAATTGTACTTCAATAAAGCTATTTTTAAAAATTACCCCGTCAATAAAACAGCCTGGAAAGATGTGAAAAAGATCCCTGGAAGGAAGGGAATGGAAACCCATATAGAAAAAAAAGGAGTCGGCCGGGCGCGGTGGCTCACGCCTGTAATCCCAGCACTTTGGGAGGCCGAGGCGGGCGGATCACAAGGTCAGGAGATCCAGACTACTAAAAATACAAAAAAATTAGCCGGGTGCGGTTGCAGGCGCCTGTAGTCCCAGCTACTCAGGAGGCTGAGGCAGGAGAATGGCTGGAACCCGGGAGGCGGAGCTTGCAGTGAGCCGAGATCGCGCCACTGCCCTCCAGCCAGGGGGACAGACCCTCCAGCCAGGGGGACAGGGCGAGACTCTGTCTCAAAAAAAAAAAAAAAAAAAAAAGAAAAAAGGAAAAAAAAGGAGTCTTAAAGGGCAACACAAAATGTCAAATGTTAATTCTGAGTACAGTAGTATTTAAGTAGTCTTTTTACTTTAATGAAGTTGTCAAAAACATCAAGGAAAACAGCAAGTGTTTGTGTGTACCAACTTGAGCATATATTAAATTTTTCTAAATTTTGTTTCAGGATTATGCTATGTATTCAAAAATTTGATATTTGGTTCTCTAAATCGTAGGAATTTAGAAACAAAATATTTTCCCAGAACCAGAGTAATCTGAATACAGAAGCCAATGTCTGTGCTTAGAGTGAGAGAAGTATCAACATCACTGGGCCTACTGTCAATCTATTTTTCCAAACTCTTCGCATTTACCACCTGTCACCGTCCTTCAAAATTCTTCCTGACAGCTCCCTGAAGAAATGGTTAATTCTGGACCTGAGATATGCAAAATACAAGATAAGCCTGAAATACCTGGTAATCAATGAAAAAAAAAACATGCTTTCAAAAAACAGAAAAGACAAGGAAGTGTCAAAAGGACAAAAGAGCCAAAAAAAAAAGCTGGAACAACATGAACAACAAAATAATCTGTGGCCCACACAGTGGCTCACACCTGTAATCCCAGCACTTTAGAGGCCAAGACAAGAGGATTGCTTGAGCCCAGAAGTTCGAAACCAGCCTGGACGATATTTTATAAAAATATAAAATAAATAATCAAAAATAAGTAAATATCAGCAAGGATAATTGTGGATTACAACCCAAAGAATAAAATTAAATCGATGGTCTATAGTGATATAAATGAAAAAATGAAAAAATATGAAGAATACACAAATCTTCCTTACAGGAAATTTATACTGTAGAAGGAATGAGGGAAATAAAAAAAAAAATCACTATTAGAACTCAACAGTAATAACAGCAGTAATAATAATGGATCTTGTCTAAGATCCATTAAAATGGTAAAATTAATGAGGGGAACTTTATTTGCATGGCTTCGAAGCATCTCCCCCAAAATACTAACAGTAGCTTCAATATATGTCCACAAATTCACATTCTCCTCCCTCTAGAAAGTAGAGCCTAATTCCCCTCTCTCCTTGAGTGTGAGCTGGACTTGGTGACTAGCATCTAAGGAATAGTATGTAAAGGGGAAAAAATACTAACCTGACAGATTAACCAAATCATCAGGTTAAATTCATTCAACCAGTTATATATTATGGACACCCAATATGATGTGATAAGGGTAATTTCTGTGGTATTCTTCCCCCAAAAATCCGTAACTTCAGTCTAATCATAACATCAAATCCAAATGAGATCAAGTGTCATGGTCACGAAAGACAAGAGGCAAGACAAACTGACACAGATCAGGAGACTACATACAATGTGGCATCTTGAACTGGATCCTAGAACAGAAAAAGGACATTACTAGAAAAACTAAGGACACCCAAATAAAGTCTTTCATTAACAGTATTTTATTGATGTCGATTTCTCAGTTCTGCTAAATGCACCTTGATTATGTAAGATGTTAACACTGGATAATGGGTATGTAAGACCTCTCTATTACAACTCTTCCAGAAATCTTATTTTATCTCAAAAATACCATTTTCCTGAAAGAAAAAAAACTTCAGGAATCAGAATACTTAACAACTATCTTTTATCTTAGTGTATCCCTTCCCCACTCTGAAGTTAAAACCTACTCAGGTTCATAAAGAAAAATCTTCATTCTTTCTCACCAAGTGAAAATATATGTTACAGTTAATACTAACGCACATCAGCAAAATTCTTTTTTTTTTTTTTTTTTTTTTTTTTTGAGACGGAGTCTCGCTCTGTCGCCCGGGCTGGAGTGCAGTGGCCGGATCTCAGCTCACTGCAAGCTCCGCCTCCCGGGTTTACGCCATTCTCCTGCCTCAGCCTCCCGAGTAGCTGGGACTACAGGCGCCCGCCACCTCACCCGGCTAGTTTTTTGTATTTTTTAGTAGAGACGGGGTTTCACCATGTTAGCCAGGATGGTCTCGATCTTCTGACCTCGTGATCCGCACATCAGCAAAATTCTTAAACCGATGATCAAGACAGGTAGATACACTCCAGGGAAATCTAGGCAACCTCAGAGTGCAGAAACAAGGGTGTACTTAAGGCACAGCCTACAGCTTTGCATAAACAGCATATGGGAGAAGCCTGAAAGAGCAGGTAGGTGTCACATCCATACATTCCAGATTCAAAATCCCTCTAAGTTTTTTTAATTAAGGAAATAAGTTGGCTATAGTACCCTATTAGGTACCACATGCTTTTCAAAACAGTTTTGACAATTCAGTTTCAGAGCGCCAATTCACTTCTTAGTATAAGTATGGTAATACCAAAGATGTGTGAAAGCACTTTCAAAATACGCAAAGGGTTACACAAATACATAATGATGCTTTATATAGCCAACGAAGTTAATGGCCACCGAAGATTACATCCCGACAAAGTAGATGTGTATACCATCCAGGAAGCCAAATTTATCTCAATCATCTTTAATCTTTACTTTTTATTAAATACCTAAGATACAACGCACATACCAAAAACGTATTACATGACAGACTGGCCATCTGACAGAAGAGGGACTCTATCACAAAGTCGCCTGAAGACCTTATTTACTAAGCTACAGGCTGTGAGGGCAATTTTTTTGAAATTGCTTTCCACCTTGTAAGATAAAATATTAAGACACTATTCATGTGTTAATACACTATTCATGTGGATGAATTATTCCTACTCTTAACCCTATCACCTGGTTTGCAATTTGGCCTTCCCAACTAAAGACAGACAGGATGTCCAAGAATACTTTAAAAAAAAGTAAATAGCTGATTTCTGAGATGTAAAATTATAAACCTAGTTTGCCACCACATTGTGATCACCAACTACATGTAAGATAACAGTTGCTGAATCTAAATTTAACTCCAGGGCTTGGAAGGGCAGTACTGCACTACCAAAGATTTTTCCCACTTGCTGTTGACAAATTATTGGGGGGATGGACGAGGCTTCCTTTTTTTTTTTTTTTTTTTTTTTTGACCTACCTACTTCCACAATTATTCAATCTTCTTCCCAAAGTCAGTAATAGTTTTGTCCAAGGACGCCAAAGCACAATATAATTAAACAAACAACATACAATGCCTATTTGAATTCTGAAACTTAAAAAAAAATCAATTTGCAAACTGTTAAAAGACCAAGTGGGCACTTTTATCAGACTGACAAAAATAAAAAATTATAAAATTGGCTTTAGTCACAAATGTAAGCTTTATGTTAAATTTTATCTTTTAACACTAACCCCATCAGTCCTAAGGAGAATATAAAATTCACAAACTTTTACAAAAACTTAAAACTGCCTTCTGCCGTTCACTTTCTATGCAAAATACTACAACGAGTGGGAAAAAAAAGAAAAACCATAAGTTACAAAAGAAAAACTGCTCTAAGTAGGTCACAAACCAACATTCCCAAAATCTCCTAATGTTCCCTGGTGGATTGTCAGCTGAGAACAGCAAACTGAGTTAAACAAAGAACTGTCTACTTTTCTACCTGTAAGAGATACAAAAGCTTAGACTTTTCTACCGGTAAGCAGCTCCAACAAAACTGACGTATGACTTGGTAGGGATGTAGGGCGGCCTTGCCAAGCCTTACATTACCACAATTTGCTTCAACTCACTTGTTCCTGATAAAGGAATGCACAAGTGATCAGCTGGAGCACCAGTTTGTGAAATAATCACGTAATTTGCATATTCCTGCCCAAGTGAACCATTTGCCTGAGACCAGGAACTGTATTTTTTTTTTAATATTTTAAGTAGAAACTAACAAAATTTTCCCTCAATAATGCGTAAGGTAATTTCATTCTATTTTGCCTCAAGCAGTAATAAAATTAGCTGGACTCAAGCTTTAACAGTTTAAATGCAGATCATTCTAGTGTTTTTCCATTTGACAACTTAAATTGCTCGTCTTTAAGTCTTAAGTTAAAATGCTAATTCAATAGTTAACCAGTCTGTAAGGGCAGGTAACCGGAATTGCTACACCAGGAAAGTTCCAAGTAAATGTTACTTGGAACATTGTTATATTACAACGCATAACAGCTTCTCTAGACAGAGTTTCTAGAACATGTTTATAGAAATGTTTATGTTTATAGAAGCGTTTTTATAACATAGGAAGATTTATTTCACTAAGCCAAGGAGTATGCTGGCTTTTAAATAATCTAAAATATGGTAACTCTACTAGAAAAATATAATCTCAAGTGTCTGAAGAAAAGCATCCTGTTTCTGCATATACACAGGAACCCAGGAGTAAATGCTAAATAAACGGAGTGTGTACACAAACTTTCATCCACTGATCTAGACTGTTACAGTTGTTTTTTCGAAGACATCTCCAACACCAGTAATTCATCCAGGGTGACACGCGCCACAGAGATCAAATGTATATATCGTAACTGGGCGCCATCCTTTCCATTACAATTCCGTATTTTAACCCACAGATGCTAGTGAGATCTGAAACTCGTTGCTTTGCACCTCACTTCCTTCAACTATAAAGTTAATCTTCTCAAGGTCTTTCTCCAAAAGCCTCCTCTAATTAAAAAAAAAAAAAATTGAGAAAAAAAAATTCAACGTCTAAAACCTGAGCCTAACTTCCCGCTGGCGGGAATTTCCCGTCAGCAATCTGAGTTTCAAACCCGATGAGGAACACAGTCCATGTTCATTTGCACTTACTCATCGTTTTCCCTACTTTTTTCCAGAAGTTACTGTGGCAGCACATCTACCCACGGCCTGTACGAATACACGTAGAAAAGAAGCCCAAACCCTTTTCCTTTGTCACATTCCCACTACCAACCCTTGTCTCCCTGGAAGCCCAGAACTAGCCCAAGTACAAATGCTCCTGCAGCCTGCTCGGCAGGTGGCCTTTTGAGGCTGATGCTGCCCCGAGGGACAAGTGCTCGGGGGGCAAAGAATAAAACAGGCTTGGGAAGCGGGGAACTCGGAGTCAAAGGGCCCGGCGTCAGCAAATCCCCGCCCTTCCCGTGCGTGCCTGTGACCCCGCTCTCCAGACCCTTGCCTTGGGCCGCTACGGAAGGAGGACAGCCGTACCCACCTCGCCGGTTCACTGCGACAATCAAACGAAAGGCAGAAAAGCGGCTCCGCACAGTGCCGGGCACACACCCAGAGCGTGGAAAGAACATTGGCTGTTACTATCACTCCGTGCACTCGCTGCTCCCTTTCCTCCCTGCAAAACTGAAGGCACTTCTGCGCCGCGCGGACCACAAGACTCCTGACTTTAGTGCTGCACCCACCCTTAAACGAAAGCCTCCTTCTGGTCCGAACCCACTGGATCTCTTGGCCAGGGGACGAAAAAATTCCGCAGGCGCGTGGCGGAGAGGGTGGCGGGCGGGAAACGCTGGGCGCAGAGCCCCTAGCCCCCGAGACCGCCCTGGGGCCCGGGCGGCGGCCGAGGCTCACTCCCGCCCCGCGTGGCCGTTGGATGCAGCACGCGCACGCGGCGGACACGGCCACGCGCCCCAGTCGGGAGGGGAGGGGGAGCGGGGAGCCGCCGCGCTCCCGTCCGTCCGCCGCGCGCGCCTGCGGCCGTTGGGGTGGGGGTGGGGGTGGGGGTGGGGGACGCGCCTGGCGCGGCCGCGGCGAGCGCCACTCAGACTTCTCCCTCTCACAACTGCCGCGGCTCGGCTTAGTCCTCTGGCTGCCCTGCCCCGCCCCGCCCACACCCCTGCGTACCTACCTGGTTGAGCTGGAGAGGAACTAGCTCTGCGCCGCAGCACCAAGGAGAGCAGGAACCCCTCACGCAACTGCGTCCGCACACACGCGTGCTCCGCCGCCGGTCTATATAGCTGCCACTCACACTAACTTGTTGTGGCCAGGTCGGGCGACAGGATGACCAATCCCGACGGCGTCCTCTGGGCTCTTCGAACAGCAATTGGGCACTTACTCGGGATGAAGGCGTGGCTCTTGATTGGCTTTGACTCATACCTATGAGACTGTGAGGATCTCGTTTCCCTAGTAACAGATCGGCACTAAGAGAGACCAATAACCGAAAAGTACAATAGAAAGGCGGGTGAGCAGTTCTTTGACTGATACCCAGAGTAGCCAATAAATATGCGGGGCTGCTCTTATTCGTTAACACGTCTTCTCCTGGGCGGAGATCCGTTTTCCATGCAGGAGCGGTTGCGCCACAAGGTGGGGCCCCGTGTACTTTGGGGAAGTAAACCCCTAGCAACTAGGAGGCGGGCGCTGGAGAGGCCAAGACAGCCTGTGGCCAATCGCGATGCCGGAAGGAGCTGATAGACACGGAGGTTGCGCTGCTCGGAAGAGACCGAGCCCCAGGGCGACCGTGCCCTCTGGGCGGTTGTGAGGCTATGCAGGCTGCGGCTTCTGCCCTCTTTCCTTACTTTCCCTGACTTGCTGGGTCCTGGCTCTGAGGTGTGTACACCGCCTTTTCTGCACAGTTTGGTACCTGTGGGGAACCAAGTGGCAAAGTTTCCCGGGTTGTTTTCTTTTTATTACAACTTTTTTCTTACATACGACGGCCAAGGGCCTTGCTGCTCTCACCATTACTCAGCACTGCTGTGGGGCAGAGGAAGGAAAGTCGCTCCTGCGCCGCCTGCGGGCTCCTGCCGTAAGGTCGCCAGTGGAAGCGCCTGGGAGCGCGCCCTTCCGCCAGGCGCTTCCGGGCGGGTGCTGCGAGGCCGCCGCGGGCGTGTGGTGAGACTCCCTTTGTGGCGGCTGAGGCACGGTGGTCCGCGCGTGCTCCAGTGTAGTTTGGGCCGTCGCACCACGTCCGGAGCCGCGCCACTATTGTTCAGCCTCCAGTTGCCGCGGATGAGGGCTTATTCTCGTCGCTACGCCTTTAAAGGGCAACTCATCCCCTCCTCCTGGCGTCTCAGGCACTGGCGGGGCTGTAACTCATGGCTGGCGGGCCCTGCGTGCGTCGCCATGGGCATTTTCTATGGAAATAGCTTTGTTTCCCAGCCGTCAGGCAAAGACAGGCCCCGGTTTGTTTTCGTTCAGGCAGGTGACCAGGCGGGAGGGTCTCCCGTGGAGTTTCTGAGAATTTTGGAAATGAAGCACGTGGAGCGCCTACGTAGGGGTAGAGAGGCCAAGCTGAAAGGAGCCGGGCGCCGGCCTCAGCCTGTGGAGAGCCGGGCCCTCTCGCCTCCCTGCGCCTGGCTAGCCCGAGCCTGGAACTCGGGAAGCCCAGGAGCGAAGTGAAAGTCCCTTCTGGTCTCTCAGGGCTCCACTCCCGCAGCAGCCCGGCTCCGTCGGCGTCAGTGGAGCCCCAGGCCTGGGTCTGAGTTGAGCAAGACGCTGCCCTGGCTCGCGGTTGCCTGGGCGCTCCCAAAACCAGGGAACAGGCCCCAGGAGAGAAGCCCCTGAAGTTTCCTGGAGCAGGGAATCTCCAAGATCCTGTTAGTTCTGCAAAGGAATCTGGACATTCTGAGGGCCGTGGAGAACCCCTGCAAAGTTTTTTAAAAGGTGGACTAAGAGATTGGCATTTCACAACATGACTCTTCAAATTGAAATACTAAGAAGATTGGCGAAACTTAACATTTACAGATTAGTAATTTAACCCAGGTGACCCGCGATGAGGGACATGGCTATCCTTCATTTTTGGAGGGAATTTTAAGTGATACAGATCTTTTTGCCAAGCAATTTTTTTTTTTGAGATGGATTCTCACTCTGTAGCCCAGGCTGGAGTGCAATG